>NW_025891457.1:28174-36463 GCF_002878395.1 Capsicum annuum
TCGAATTTATGAGTGGATTCAGTAACACCCCTCCATGTGTATCCATCCAGTAGCATTTTGTCGTTCCTTAAAATTTTCTATAATGGTATTTGAGATAGAATAACCATTAGGGATAAACCTGAAATATAATTATAACGAGTAAATTATACATTTTATAAAATTTATTTTTTAAAAAAGGTAAATAAATTTTGTAAAAATATCTTCTCTTACTTTTCTTCGACAATTGATATGACCAACCACCTAGTTGTTGATAAGATTCTACTAGACCCAATAGGGATATCTATAAAACTAGGAGTATCAATAGAACCAGCAACCAATGATGGTGTATGTAATAGCCATGCTTTTTCTTAGCTTGAAAATCATCTCAAGGATGTTAGAACTTGCTTTGAAATAAGAATTCATTCTTATACACATGGTATTTCCATAATTTTCAATTCCTATCACATGGAAAATTGAATAAGCTTTCCATCAATATATAATTTGCCTAAATCTGACACCCCGGCGAAGAGTTAGGTCCTTTTTAGTGAAACAGTGTTTGACCTGAGCCTTCAGCGCGTCGCGAAGATAGCTCAAATGGCAATTGTTAAATTCTAGTGTTACTCCATGATACTGGCATTTCGCACCAAACTTTCAGGTCGTAGACAAGGTGGCAACGTGATAGCTCCGCATCGCGCCACCATGCAATTTCCCAATTGTCAATTTCTAGTGACATGGCGCGATAACGCCGCATCGCGCCAAGGGCCCAATTCGAAAAATTTTACTGAAAATTTAATGACGTCTCAAGGTTAAAAGGGTCAACTTCCTATCCTTATTTAAGCTCTTTAACACATGATTTAGCCACTTTTCACCCAAAACATATTAGTTTCTCTCAAGTTTATCTCAAGAACAAACTAGGGTTTCTATTAGGGATTCAAATTTAGAAAGGTTTCACCATCAATCTTCATGAAATCGCTATCTAAGGTATGCATAGTGTTCATTCATGGGCTTCTTTCTTCCATGAAGTCCAAGAATCCCTTTTCAACTACAAGTTATGGATTTTCTTCATGTGTTCATGCTTTGTATATTCTCTTTCATGACGATAAATGAGGAATTGATTTCTATTCCATGATTTGATGATAAATTCCATATGGGTTGATTAGTATAGATAAAGATTTATGAAATCTCATGACTAAAACCTTGTATGATGAAATTGGAAGTGAACCATGATGTTTAATTGTTGTACCATAATGTTTACATGTACTATGTCTGCCATATGTTTGATAAAATCCCTAGATGAAGAAAATTTGCCTAACTAGCATGATATCATGAAAATCCCCACAAATGTACAAGCTTATTCCTATTAGACGTTTGATGAAATGCTTCAATAAACATATTGTGGTGATTATCATGTATTCAAGAATATCAAGTCATGTCAGTTTCCTTCCATCGAGTACTGGGGCACTTGTACCCAAAATATTAGCTGTGTGCCTAGATCTATGTCATGTTTTCACGATACTCTTAGTCAAGCTATGAACTCTTAGACTTCAGATAGTCTTATGACTCAGGAAAAATCTCCATGATCTCATGACTCAGTCAGTTGTCAGATATCAGTAGTATTCTGTCAGCCACGAAAATTCAGTAACTCAGTCCACGCTCAGTTCAGTTCAGTAAATCATGTTCAGTGTCCATTCAGATGGGAGTAGGAATTAGCACCAAGTGAACCCAAGAATGGGGACTCACCTGTTATATAAGGGTGTGATTCCTAGAAGCAATCCTTGCATTTCCAAACTATGTAGCCAGCATAGGTTGAGACATCGTAGCCTGCTATATAAGGGTAGATGAGGTGGCTTAATCTGTTATGTGAGGGTTCCCATCATTCTTGCTAGAGTTACCTGTTATATGAGGGTTACTCAGATGTTGTCCTTACCAGTGGCGCCGTATTGACACCCTTCCAATCAGGGCATAGATTGGACCCCAGCTCAGCTATTATAGTATATTTAGGGCATGTCGGTTAGATACTACTTCCCAAAGTTTCATATTACAGAATCAGGACTGTCAGATATAGTCAATCAGTCTTAGTAATAGAACTCAGATAGTTTTTCAGATTTCAGTACTGTCAGATACAGTCAACTCAGATACAGTACAAAACTCAGATAGTTCCATCAGATTTAGGACTGTCAAATATAGCCACCCAAGTTATCAGTATTATTCAGATATAGTCTTTCATGTTATTAGTCATATCAGTTACTAGCATGTCATGTTATCAGTATACAGACTCAAAAATTATGAAATCATATTGTCAGTTACAGTTACATATTTATGCATGTATTCTCACGTTCATGTTAGACAGTCAGTTAGCATTATTCATGCATGTAAACCATTGAATATAGCCTATCTCACATGTATACTCGGTATATATGTACTGACGCATTCGCGCTATGGTACTTTCCTTTTATGTTACCCCATAGATTCAGAGACACGAGTTCCAGATCAGCAGTAGATTCCAGTTTCAGCAGTCAGAGTAGAAGTGAGTCCTCATCCTTCGAGGACATAATGATTTTCTCTTATCTTATTGATTAGCTTATTAGTTGGAGTTAGTTGGGGACATGTCCCATCAACTCCTTATTCAGATTCTTATGACAGTAAAGGCTTTCAGACTAGTTGCAGACTAGGTATAGACTATCATGTTCAGACTTTAGTATTTTCAGGTTTGTTTTGGGTATTTTATTACCCCCACAGAGATGTTATATCATTCAGTTACGTTCAGTATTGAAACTTATGGCCTTTCAGTGCATGTTTTCGCATTACTAAGTTATCTTATGCAGTATACAAGTACAAATATCAGTCATGGGTTAGCTTGTGGTCCCTCGGGGTCATGAGCACCTTGTAGCATTCCAATTCAGCAAATCAGGTTGTTACAGTGTATCACTCATATTCTAAAATGACAATTATTCTATAACTGCCAAACAAAGTTCTTGAAAAAAAAACTTTTAGCCTTCATAACTCAAGTTTTATTTTTTACATGGCTTAAGCAAGATACAATAGTGAAGACTCCACCAACTCTAAATAATAGAGAATTTCCAACAATCGGGTCATTGATAAATTTGATCGAATATTTACGACCAAAAGTTCCACAATAATAATGAAAGTGATAACACTGAAGATTTACACATTACTAAAGTGATTTTTACATTAAATAAATTTCAATAAATAGAAAAGTTTATATGTTGCATAATGCAATTACGCATCAATAATTTATACATCAAAATAAATAAATCTCCCAACAAGTGACTCATAATAATCAAATTTATATAATAGTACATTCAATATCATATTCATCAAGAAATACAAACATTCAAAAATTAGATTCTTCTTCTTTTCTTTTTATGAAGTTCACATTCCTCCTCCTCCTCCTCCTTCTCCTCCTCCTCCTCCTCCTCATCATCATCATCATCCTCATCTTTATCGTCATACTAGTCCTCATCTTCATCCTCTTCATTTTCTTCATCCTCATTCTCCTACTACCATCCTCCTATTTCTCCTTCTCCTCCTCTATGTCAACAATCATACAATCTAGATCAGTCAATGTACTAAGTATTTCATTTTCATCAATATCAATCTCATGTATTTGACTATCACCCTCTTAAAAAGCTGGATCATTCAATGTATAAGGTTGCTCTACGTATACTATTGAAGTTGTAATAACGTAAGATAAGTAATCAATAATTTATTTGATTAACATATTCTATTACGATATATATATATATATATATATATGTGTGTGTGTGTGTGTGTGTGTGTGTGTATTAATAAATTTTGCAATTTATGAAAAATCTTTGGTTAATTAGCATTTAATTAAGATTTTATATATATATATATATATATATATATATAATAGTAATTAAAAGCTAATTAACCAAAAATTTATCGTAAATTGCAAAATTGATTAATATTATTATACGATTGAGGAAATATACTACTCGTGTTATTATTATAAATATTATAGAATTTATAAAAAAATTAATTTTTTTAAAATTAATTTTAATTTATTAATAGTAGTAATTAAAATATATTTTTATTATTTTGTTAAAAATGACCACATGTGGTCGGTTTTTGAAATTTTTAAAAAGAATCGACCACAAGTGGTCAGTTTTTATAATAATATCCAGAAAATCGACCACAAGTGGTCGGTTTTCAACAAAATAATAAAAAAAATATTCAAATTATATAAATCCTACCCGACCCGACCCGACCTAAAATATTTTCTAAAGTCGACCTAAACACCTAAACACACACACACAAATCACACACACATACAAAAATACCCTAAACACACCCAAATTAACTTTTTCAATTGCAAAAACCACTTCTCCAGCGAGTGCTCCAGCGATTGCTCCGGCCACAGCTCAGCTCAGGTATGAATTTTGTTGTATTTTTAGAAATTTGTGCTTTTTGAGGTTGATTTATAGGTGTAATAGTTTATAAAATTGTAAAATTTATAATGGTGAAGATTAGGTTAGTTTGAACTAGTTTTTTTAAGCTCGTTTGAAGCTCGAATTTTATTTAGTTATTTGTAAAATTTTTGAGCTATACACATAATTGTTTGAACTAGTTTTGCTTGTTTAGCTTCTTATTTTAGATATTATTTTTACTTGATTGAAGTTATTGAATGTACAAATCCTCAAAGTTGGAATCTTTAATTGTGATTTTGAAAGATTCTTGAATGGATTTTATGGTTTAGCTTGTTGTTTTTTATTAGGATTTAACTTATTGTCTTTAAAGTGAATGGATTTACTTTTATGGTTTAGCACTTTAGCTTGTTGTTTTTTATATGAGTTTTGCTAAATAACTCAAAATTGGAATGTTTTATCTTGATTTTTCTAGTTTCCTGATTCGGTGACCAGTTAACTCTTTCACTTTAATTAGGCCAAGCAAAGGTAAGTTATTTTCTCTCGATTCACTATTGTTGTTATCTTCTTGTTATTGTTCATATTGAAGTCTAGTGAAGCCGTGTGTGGCCTCTTTTGATTCACTAGCGTTGTTATTATTTTCTTGTTATTTTTATATTGAAGTCTAGTGAAGCCGTGTGTGGCCTTATTCAATTCACTAGCATTGTTGTAGACATCTTATAGGTCTTGTTATTGCTTGTTTCTTGAATATGATTTTATTCTGATACTTAGTCACTTGAAAATGGTTAAGTGTAGGAACTTTAAAGGGGATTTTTTTGTTTTGAATATTGTTTGGTTGGTGACTTAGTTGGTTGAAAATGGTTAAGTGTAGGAACTTTAAAGGGAATTTTTTATTTTTGAATGTGGTTTGGTAGGTGACTTAGTTGGTTGAAAATGGTTAAGTGTAGGAACTTTAAAGGAGATTTTTTTTGTTTTGAATGTGGTTTGGTAGGTGACTTAGTTGCTTGAAAATTGTTAAGTCTAGGGACTTTAAAGGGGATTTTTTTGTTTTGAATGTTGTTTGTTTGGTAACTTAGTCACTTGAATATGGTTAAGTGTAGGAACCTTAAAGGGAATTTTTTTTGTTATAAATGTGGTTTTGTTTTGATACTTAGTCACTTGAAAATGATTAAGTGTAGGAACTTTAAGGGGGGTTTTTTGTTTTGAATGTGGTTTGGTAGGTGACTTAGTTGCTTGAAAATGGTTAAGTCTAGGGACTTTAAAGGGAATTTTTTTGTTTTGAATGTCGTTTGTTTGGTGACTTAGTCACTGAATATGGTTAAGTGTAAGAACTTTAAATGAATTTTTTTTGTTTTGAATGTGGCTTGGTAGGTGACTTAGTTGGTTGAAAACGGTTATGTGTAGGGACTTTAAAGGAGATTTTTTTATTTTGAATGTGGTTTAGTAGGTGACTTAGTTGGCTGAAAATGGTTAAGTGTAGGAACTTTAAAGGGAATTTTTTTGTTTTGAATGTGGTTTGGTAGGTGACTTAGTTGCTTGAAAATGGTTAAGTTTAGGGACTTTAAAGGGAATTTTTTGTTTTGAATGTCGTTTGTTTGGTGACTTAGTCAGTTGAATATGGTTAAGTGTAGGAACTTTCAAGGAAATTTTTTCGTTTTGAATGTGGTTTTGTTTTGATAGTCACTTGAAAATGGTTGAGTGTAGGAACTTTAAAGGGGACTTTTTTTGTTTTGAATGTGGTTCGGTTGGTGACTTAGTCACTTGAAAATGGTTAAGTGTAGGAACTTTAAAGGGGATTTTTTTGTTTTGAATGTGGTTTGGTAGGTGACTTAGTTGGTTGAAAACGGTTAAGTGTAGGAACTTTAAAGGAGATTTTTTATTTTGAATGTGGCTATGTTTGGTAATAATTAAATTTTTGTGACTTGATCTAATTAGTTGAATCTAATTGATTTCATAGATGGAACCTGATTATAAATTGATATATCAGCGAAACAATGATAATAAAATAGGTATTAGGGAGGAATTTGTTGAAGGTGTCAAAAGATTTGTTGAACATGCTAAGACACTTGATATTTGGACACATTTTAGGGCTATTCATTGTCCTTGTGTTAGATGTAATGGGTATAAATCTTGTAAGTGAAGAAGTTGCAAGGAACATCTTTATGGAAAAGGGTTTCACGAGGACTTTTTAAGATTACATGGTATTCATGGTGATGTTGCGCAAAATAACTTTATTATTGGAGAAAGTAGTAGGTCTTCAGGGCATAATGAATATCAAGATACTAGGATAACATAAATGGCGCACGATGCTTTTGGGATACAACACGGGGGCAACAATTACATGTTGCTGGTCATTCTTTGTTTGAAGGGTGTTAGCACTCTTGTTTGTCTGTTGCTGTTAGATTATTATGTATTAAGTCTGACTGGAATATTGCTGAAGGAGGAATGGACTCTATGATAGACCTAATTAAAGAGTTAGTTGACCCCGGCTTGGAGGTTCTTGATTCTTTCTATAAGGCAAAAAGATTGGTGTCAAAGTTAGGTCTCTCCTCGGTTAGAATTGATTGTTATGAAAATGGCTGCATATTATACTTTAAGGAAGATGCTAACCTAGAGTCCTATATGTTTTGTCAGCACCCTTGATATAAACGTGGTTCTAGTGAAAATCAAATTGTTATTAAGGCGATTCATTATTTACCTCTAATACCAAGGTTGAAGAGGTTGTATACTTCAAACAGCTCAGCTCCTAATATGAGATGGCACAGTGAAAATAGAAGGCCCACTGGTGCTATGTGTCATCCATCTGATGGAGAGGCTTAGAAGCATTTTGATGTAATTTATCCAGATTTTGCAGTTGAGCCACGAAACATTCGTTTGGGATTATGTGCGGATGGGTTATCTCCTTTTTCAGTTGGTGTTTCGTCATATTCATGTTGGCCTATATTTATCACTCTTTATAATCTTCCTCCTGAAATGTTGATGACTAGTCCATACATATTTCTGAATTGTGTTATTCCTAGCCCGCGTAATCCAAAAAGAGGAATAGATGTCTACTTGCAACCTTTGATCGATGAACTTCAAATTTTATGGCATAAGGGGGTTTAAACTTGGGATATCTCTCTTAAACAGAATTTCAATCTGTGTGGATATCTAATGTGGACTGTTAATGATTTTCCCGCTAATGAAATGTTATTTGGGTGGATGACAGCTGGAAAATTAGCTTGTCCATACTGCATGGAAAAAATAAAGTCTTTCACATTGAGACATGGCAGGAAAAAATCATGGTTTGATTATCATCGTTGTTTCTTGCCACCTGATCATAAATTTAGGAGACTCAAGAATGCATTCAGAAGGAATAGAAGGGAATATGATGGTCCACCTCCAAGGCTGTCTGGTCATGACCTCTGGGAGATAGTTCAGGATTTGCCTAAGGCCAGCGAAGAACCATTGTACAGGCTTAATGGATATGGTGTTTCGTATAACTGGACTAAGCAGAGTATATTTTGGGAGTTAGAATATTGGCCAGATAATTTACTTAGAAATAATGTTGATGTCATGCATACTAAGAAGAACTACTTTAACAACCTGTTCAACACAGTTATGGATGTCACCGGCAAAACAAAGGATAATTCTAAGGCCAGACTTGACTTACCAGAAGATTGCAAACACAAAAAATTACACTTACAGAAGGGGCCCAATAGGAATGTTCTTAAACCTAAGGCTAGTTTTACATTCAATTTGGACCAAAAATGTCAAAATGTGAGTGGATCCAAAGTTTGAAGATGTCCGATGGATATGCCTCAAATTTAGAAAAGATGGTTGATATGGTGCAAAGAATCTTGCATGGAATGAAGAGCCATGATTGTCATGTTTTCATGGAACAATTACTTTTATTGGTTTA
>NW_025891458.1:0-1037 GCF_002878395.1 Capsicum annuum
TTGGTAACGTAGGACATCATACAAAACCATTATGGATCATATGTTATCGAATAACTTTGGAAACTTTTTTAATAGAACAATTGTTCACTTTCATGACAAAGATATGGTATAGAGTATTCTTTACATACCTGACTGTCAACCTTCAATACTAGTCCCAAATGGACTTCCCATCTTTTCGGATTACTTATCTACAATGAACATATATAGCAATCTAGTATTAGCAACCAAACATCACAATTCAACTATTTGAATTCACCAAACTAGTGGTTAAGTAGTAAGCCTTAATTACACCATAAAGGGTGTCACTTTAACCCTCTTATACTCCAATTACATTCACATGCCCTACATATTCATACAACATCCTCCAATATCAAGTTTGGATTCATTTATCCTTCCAACCAATCCATTAAACCAAATTGAGCCATAGAAATAAATAATCATCAATTCAATAGTATATCGCCATATCCACCTTCCATAACTCAATTACCATATCCACTTTCCACAATTCACTACAACCAAACTATGCAAAATAGTCCATAACCCTATTTCTATTACCTTTCAATAACAACCAATACATATAATCCTCTATCACACATATACATATGGAAATGAACAAAGGCAAACAATATTCATACCTTAGAATTCACCTCTTGATGATGCAATACTGTTTGCACAAATAATAGGTGCCGTTCGAAGCTCTCAAGATGACAAACGCAGTTATTGGATTACTTTGGAATTTCTACGGTTGAATCAAAATAATTTAAAGGTCAAATTTGGCTAGGGTTTGTTCTTTCTCAATGATTGATGATGAAAATGAGTTTTTGAACTCATATACATGTATATATACACATATTCCTATCCGTAATATAATAGGGAATGACCAAAATGCCTTTAAAATTTAAATAATGTCAAATCTGTCCTTTGGTAGACTGTTTTGATAAGCTAAAGTAGATTGACGATAACTCTTTGCTCCAATATCAGATTTGGGTGAAATTGGTATATTTGGAAGGATAATTCAAAGGGATTTCATTTCATAT
>NW_025891459.1:0-2431 GCF_002878395.1 Capsicum annuum
CATTCAAATTTTAAGACCAATCTTTAAGAACACACCATCAATCTTCATGAATTCGCTTATCAAGGTATGTTAGGTGTTCATCCAAGCATTTCCTTCCACCCTTCGTGTTTAAGTACCCTTTTTAAATTTCATGATGATTGCTTTCATTAATTTCATATTGAATAAAATTTTATTCATGATTATGATGTTAGTTGAGTTTATAATCTATGATTAATTACAAGTTTTATGAGAAATAAATAGCATGTGTGTGTTGTTATATGGTTTTATGTTAAAACCTTGAATTTGTGAGTTGGGATTGTGGTGATAATACTTACATATTGTATTATAGTTATGTGCATAAATTATGTCCCCAAGTGTTTGATAAAATGTTCATGTGAGTTGAGTATTGCAATTATACCATGTTAGAATGTGTACAAGTTCATGCAATGCAAGTGTTTGCGAAAATGCTTTAATGAATGAATTGTGACAAAGTGACTAGCTATCATGTTTTCAAGATTGTGGTACATTTTTACTATATATGAAATCTAGTCCTGGGGGTATTTAATACCCAATATCTAGCTGCTAAACCAAAATTACAGTAGCTTCAAAATAGTCTCTGTGATGTCACATGCAATAGTACTCAGTCAGTTATAGAACTCAATGTATTTATTCAGATAGCAAAACTTAGTGAACTCAATCCAGTTAAGTTAGTTAACACAATTAATAACAGTTCAGTCAAGCTTAGTACAGTGTAGAAATCATTTCAGGGTCTATTCCGTTGTGAGTAAGACTCAGCAACGAGTGAACCTAAGAATAGGGACTCACCTGCTAGTTGAGGGTGTCCTAAGTAAAAGTAATTCTTGCATTCTAAAACTACATAGACAGCATAGGTTGAGACATCAAGCTGACAGTTGAGGATTGATGAGGTGTCTTACATACTAGTTGAGGGTACCACCATTCTCATTCAGAGCACCTAGTAGATGAGGGTGACTTAGTAACTTGTCTTTTCCCGTAACACGGTACTAACAACTTTTTAACTGGGGTTACAAATTGGACCCTAATCAGCTCAGAGAGGGGCATGTCGGTTAGAGGATTACCTCATATAGTTTCAATTTTAGTTTCAAATTTAGACTCAGTATAACACCTCAGTTAAGTTTAAGAATCAGGGCTGTCAGATATAGTCATTCAATTCAGTATAGAACTCAGTTAAGTTCTACAAAATCAGGATTCTCAGAAATATTCACCTAGCTAACAGTAATACAGTTATCAGTAAACTCAGATATTAGTCCTTCAGTTTTCAGAATCTATTATCCAGTGTTAATGTGATCTCAGTTACATTATATGTAGTTTTATCCATAGCATTGCATAATCAGTATATACAACAGTTTTAGATATACATGTACTCTCATTCAGTTATATTCATGTTACTCATCCAGTTACTATTCATGTATATAAACCCTTGTATTCAACCTTACCTATGTTAGTATACCAATATATTCCAAGTATTGATGCATACCTTATTTTTGCAATATGATATCTTATATCATAGGTTCAGATATATGGGCTCCTGATCGTATTTAGCAGCCCAGCTTATCAATAGCAGACTTAGTGGTGAGTCCTCATAGTTTGAGGACAGAGTTGTTATTTCTATATATTTTTAGTGGTAGGAGTTAGTTGGGGGCTTGTCCTATCAACTCTACTTTCAGATAGTTCGAGGCTTTCTGACTATATTATTTTAGATAGATGCTTAGTTTTCAAGATTTATATACAAGTATTTGATTTTATTTATGAACCTTATGGTAGATTTAGCCTAATTTTCACATTATTATAGTGTTATAACTCAGTTATAGCAGAAGGTACCAATCATGAGTTAACTTGTGGTCCTTTAGGATTAAGAGCATCGTGTGACATCCGAGGTGTAGAATCAAGGCATTAAAAACTTAGTATTAGATCCTAAAGTTTAACAGAGTCCTAGAAAGTTTGAAAGTCGCCTCTAGTAAAGTCTTGTGCATGGGTGTGTAGCACGCTACACTTATGAACATGAGGATATGAGGAATTTAGGAAAAGTTTCCCTTCTTTTAGTATTTATATCATGTGAGTGAGCATGAGCTCAAGTTAAAATCTTAGTCTAATTTTTGTCCCTTCTGTTTGTAGAATATTCCTCCAAAAAGGACTAATGCAAGAAGGAATGGAAATCAGCCAGCACTTCCGCCAGTTCATGTAGATCCCCTGGATGATCATGTCTCCCACATAGAATTCAAATCTTCTTTCACTGTCTTAGCTTATTCTATGGTAGCCCAGAATGAACGTCCAGTTGTCATCCAGGACAGCGAAGTGGCCAAAACTGCTGCCACTAAAATTTGGTACTTCACCTAAAGAAATCTCCCATCAATTACCGGGTCTAAGTCAGATGAGAATCCATAGGAATTCATTGATCAGGTGCAGAAATTCA
>NW_025891460.1:0-1436 GCF_002878395.1 Capsicum annuum
CTCTAAACTCAATATGTTAACCGAAGTCAAACTAATAACTTTTAAAGCCTCTAAGAGTCTCAAACTCTCAAAAATCACTCCTAAATGCATCAGGAACCATGTAAACCATCCCCATAACTCACAAATAGCATGTAATAAGTGTGGAAAATGTTTCCATGCAATATGTAAGATGGTGGAATCTTTTACAACTTATGCCTCCATATAATAAGTGAGGAAAATGTTTCAACAACCATTGCTTCACATATTTATTGGCCTATAAATACCTCCATTTGTGCTAGTGTTCATTCACAACTCAAAATTGCAATCTTTCTCATTCTTAAAAAAATATTTGCAATCTTTTTGTCATTCAAAGAGACTATGGCTCGTTCCATTTACTTCATGGCATTTATTGTCTTAGCAATGACACTCTTTGTAGCCTATGGTTTGTCTTCATCTTTTATTCATATACAACCTCAATAAAAATATAATGCATAGTATTACTTATTACTAACTTAATTATAATGGGGAGTGTTTTGAAGTTTTAAAATAGAGATACTATATTACTAACTTAATTATAATGTCCCAGTACAAGTGAGTGAGGCAACAAAGCTGGTAGAGAGTATAGCGTTAAAGTTCCACATTGGTTGTTGAAGGAACTGAGAAGTTAAATATAAGGTGTAAAATCTCTTAATGATATGAGGTATTTTGGGAAAAACCGTATGAATTTGGCTCAAAGCATACAATATCACATCATGTAGCAAAGTCTTTAGGCCGGTTGAGCCAAACATATAGACTGGTTGACTGGACGCATTAGCTCTACAAAAATAGTTCTTGCTTTGTTTGCATTCAGTATATGGTTTTCAAATAGTATATTCCTTTAATTAGTGTACGAGCAATACAAATTTCTTTCGATTACATATCTTTCTTTTATAACATTTATAACAACTTTTGAATGATTGTAGGGGTGCAAGGTCAGAAAATTTGCATATTTTAGAATCGGGCAGAATAAAGCAAACAACAAGTAACAGAAAGGCAAGAACAACACAACAGATTTACGTGGAAACCCTTGTGGGAAAAACCACGGGCAGAGGCAAAGGAATTTCACTATGAAAGAAGAGGAGTACGATATGGAGAATGTGTGTATTTTTTTTGGATACACAAAACTACCCACTAAATGCACTTAGATAATATGTACATTCAAATAAGTCCTAGGATCAAAAAAACATAAAGGTCCACGGGCCTATCGGTCCGATCCCTATGCTACCACCACAGACCCCATTGAAAATTACAAACATGGGTCGCACCGCGAAACTTTTTGGGCCGGAGCGACAAAATTCAGGTGACAACTCTAACAATCTCTACTTGACATGAATTCTAATTCAGAACTCAAATCCATTTCAAGACAAACTCTCCACCTCTTCCACAAAAGCCCCTAAGGGCATATCTTGACAGCTAAC
>NW_025891461.1:0-1031 GCF_002878395.1 Capsicum annuum
GGAATACAGCCCAGGGGTAGAGATGTAAATGCATATAACTGACTTCAATGCTCAAAAAGGGTTCAAAATCCTTATTCAGGGAATCTCTTATAATACATATTATCCTTTTATTTTTTAGTTGGAGGGTTGCATAATTTCTTGGAGCATAAACTTTTACTAATCTTGAGAAAATAAGACATTAGAGTGACTCCTAAGTGAAGAAATAGCAAATACCATTAAAGATTTATAGGAATTTAAATTGTTGTTTGCATTCTCTTTATTTTTTATGAATCAAATTGATAGAGATTTAGGTATATTTTTGTTAATTATCTCTATGAGTTGCTAGATCTTCCTCTTGGGGTTATGTTTGAATAGCGTGCAAGTGTGTATAGGTTGTGATGGTTAGCTTTGATTTTAGTTAATGTTGTTGGGTTTCATGAATATTTGATCTAAAATTGAATTTGTTGTTTAAAACCTCAACTAACCTAAACCCCACATTATCCTTGAAAGAGGATATGGGTAATCTAGATACTACATCATCTTTGAAAGAGGGATGTAGGTGGCATGAGCATTTGTGAAAAATAAGATAGATAATGGTTATTCCTTTTTTGTTTCCTTAGAAATAAGGATAAATTATGGAATTTCTTTATCTTTGGAATCATCCTAAAAATAGGGATGGAAAATTGAGGCTTTGTAATGATAAATTAACCACACCAACAAGGTATTCAAAAGAATTCGTGGGTGACAGTTTGATACATTGTTGAAAAACTATATCAAAATCCATAACCAGGCCTACACAAGCATTTCCTAGATAAGATTTGTAGTTGAATTTCATGTACCCACACTCTAATTGCCTCTAGTAAAGCATATCCCTAAGATCCGTTCCTAATTTATTATGCTTTAATTATTCTTAATCTCAAATTAGTCCCTTTGAAGCCTAAGAATTGTCTTACACTTTTTAAAACATCCAAAATCCCCCAAAATATTAGTATAATATATTTAAATTTAGCAAGTAACTTAATTTAATACTCATTTAATTGACTCACATTGTT
>NW_025891462.1:0-5163 GCF_002878395.1 Capsicum annuum
CCTTTCCAAGAGGTGTATTTATTTTTCAAAAAAATAAAGATGAAATAAAAATTGAATAGGCCAAGTCGTCCGAATTCACGGAGTTTCCTTAAGGAAATAATTTCCCTCACTGTTCCCAAGATTGTGGAATTTTTTTTCCCAGAATAAAATGGCCAATAATCCAAATATAGCGGTACCTCAAATAGACGGATTCTACGAATGCACACAACGATTTTTATGATAACACAGAGTATTTTGATTACAAGAAACAGTGGCACCAGTTCATTCAAACCAGTGAAGCAGGGCGCTGCATGCATGCATTTATAAATAGAGTTTCAAAACACTGTTTTCTGGATTGAGTTTATTAATTTTTGTCAAATAAAAATTGTCCGAAGAGATAGATCTCATCAATCGATCATTTGACAAATCCAAATCCATAGCCAAGCCGAGCGAGCGACGACGATGACGGAGCGATGTATCATCTAGTTCTTGCCTCACTATCCATGTGGAGTTAGTGTTTCTTAATATAAACACCCTCAAGTTCTCTTCTTCCACCAATGTGAGAGAAAGAGTAAACTTTCCAATTTGGGAGTACACTTTCCATTTTTGTGTCTTCTTCCCTCCACTCTTTTACTCTCTATATTTCCAATCACATTTCTTTCATCTACTATGAACCCTACAATCCCCCACATGAATGGGGAATGGCTATTTTTCGTATAACTTTTACGGACAAGTATGTGATCATCAAGCAAAGACTGATTGCATCTGGATAAGTGGGTTTCCCTTTGAACTTTCCGTAGTGAACGTACATCGGATGTACTCGGTCAATCGGTAGATTTGATATCTTTGAACCGTCGAGCTTTAATGTACACCTAGACAACACATGTCACACAACCAGCCTTTTACTGTTTATGGTTCTCACGCTTTTGTTCTTTTTAGCCATGAACACGTTTCGATTTTATGAGAGCTTAGAGAATAGGCCTTTACTAACATTCTCTTTGAAGTGGCTTCCACTTTGCCCTCACATAGGTGATTCTAAACGTCCAATCTTGTAGTTTAAAATGTTTGGTCAAATCTGCCAAATTTAGATAGTTATAAAAGACTTTTCACCTTAAGTCTTATCCTAGTTTACTATACATTGTCTACATCATGCGAATGGGTTGGGTAACTAACAATGTTGAACCTGTCAGACACAACTTTCCTTGATCTCCTTGAACCTAGCTCTTGCGATCTCCAGTCTGCTAGGTAGAGTTACCACCATGTTGACTCGTCCTAGGCCTTTAACCCATTCCCTTGGATATTCTTTCCACTCCTTCTCTAGATAGGCCTTTTATAAGTGGATCCGACACATTATCCTTTGACATTACATAGTCAAAATTTATAATGCCACTAGAAAGACGTTCCCTAATGTTATTATGTCTCCGTCATATGTGAAAAGATTTACCGTTGTACATCATGCTCTCTGCCCTGCCTATTTTTGCTTGGTTATCATAATGTATACATACTGTGCCACTGGCTTGGGCCAATATGAAATATCTTTCAAAAAATTCCAGAGCCATTCTGCTTCTTCATTGGCTTTATCTAACGCGATAAATTCAAATTCCATTATAGAGCGAGCTATATAAGTCTGTTTGGATGATTTCCAAGAAACTGCTCCTCCACCGATAGTAAATACATATCCACTTGTGGATTTTACTTCGTTCAATTCGGTGATCTAATTTGCATCACTATATCCTTCAAGTATCACAGGATATTTATTATAATGCAACGTATAGTTTTGAGTGTATTTAAGATACCCCAAAACGCTTTTCATAGCCATCTAATGAGTTTTGTTGGGATTACTCGTGTACCGACTCAATTTACTAATTACACATGCTATGTCTGGTCGTGTACAGTTCATTATATATATTAAACATCCCAATACTCTTAGTAATCCAATTGTGAGTCACTTTCACCTTCATTCTTCGAAGTACAAAGTTCACATCCAATGGAGTCTTGGCAATACCAAATTTCATATACTTGAACTTGTCAAGTACTTTTTGATATAATGAGACTGTGACAATGCTAACCTTTGTAGAGTTTGATGGATTCTTATACCTAATATCACTTCTGTAACTCCAAGGTCTTTCATATCAAACCTGCTCCCGAGCATTAGTTAGGTTGCATTTATGTCATAAATGTCTCTGCTGATGATCAACATATCATCCACATATAAACAAACAATGACTTGGCGATTTGGTGTGTCTTTAATATATACACATTTATCACATTCATTTATCTCGAATTCGTTTGCCAACATGGTTTGGTCAAACTTTGCATGCCATTGCTTAGGTGCTTGTTTTAGTCCATAAAGTGACTTAACAAGTTTACACACCTTATTTTCTTTTTCTGGAACCACAAAACCCTTAGGTTGCTCCATGTTTATTTCTTTCTCCAAATATCCATTTAGGAATGTGGTCTTCACATCTATTTGATGGATTTGAAGATCATATACCGCTGCGAAGGTAATTAATATTCGAATCGAGGTTATTGTCACTAACGAGTATGTATTAAAGTAATCAAGGCCTTTCTTCTGTTTGAAGCCTTTTACTACAAGTCTTGCCTTGTATTTGTCAATAGTACCATCTGCCTTCATTTTCCTTTTGAAGATTCATTTAGAACCTAAAGGTTTATTTCTGAGAGGAAGGTCAACCAATTCCCATGTATGATTGCTTAATATGGAATCTATCTCACTATTGACTGCCTCCTTCCAAAAGGATGAGTCTAAAGACGACATAGCTTCTTTAAATGTTTGAGGCTCATTTTCTAATAGAAATTTTACAAAATCCGATCCAAATGGAGTTGATGTTCTTTGACATGTACTACGTCTTGGATTTTCTTCATTATGTACATTCTCACTTGGTGCATCTCGTAGTCGTTTAGATCCCCCACTAGACTATTCATGTCTAATTTTATATGGGTAAATGTTTTCAAAGAATTCAACATTGTCTGATTCAATTACCGTAATTTTATTAATATCCGGATGTTCGGATTTATGAACCAAAAATTGACATGCTTAACTACTTTTCGCATATCCTATGAACACACAGTCTACCATTTTAGGTCCTATCTTAACCCTTTTAGGTATAGAAACTTGAACCTTCACTAGACTCCCCCACTCTTTGAAATATTTCAAGTTGGGTTGTCTTCCTTTTCATTTTTTGTAAGGAATTGATTGTGTTTTACTATGGGGAACTCTGTTGAGTATACTATTGGCCGTAATGATAGCCTCCCCCCATAAGTTTTGCGTTAAACCAGAACTAATAAGTAAGACATTCATCATTTCCTTCAAAGTTTATTTTTTTCTTTTCGTAATTCCATTAGATTGAGGTGAATATGGGGCCATAGTTTGATGGATTATTCCATTCTCTACACATATTTGCGTAAAGGGAGATTCATATTCTCTGTCCCTATCACTTTTTATCATTTTGATCTTTTTGTCTAACTGATTTTAAACTTCATTTTTATACTGCCTAAATGCATTTGTTGCTTCATCCTTACTATTTAGCAAGTAGACATAACAATATCTAGTGCAATCGCCAATAAAAGTTATGAAATACTTTTCCCACCACGTGATGGTGTTGACTTCATATCACAAATGTCAGTGTATATTAAGTCTAAGGGATTAGAATTCCTTTCAACGGACTTATAAGGATGCTTTGCATACATCTATTCCACACACGTTTGACACTTTGATTTATTGCACTTAAAGTTTGGCAAAACTTCTAAGTTAATCAGTTTTCGTAACATTTTGTAATTAACATGGCCTAAACGTTCATACCATAAATAATAAGACTCAATCAAATAAGAAGAATTTGAACTTTTATTTATGTCAACAGTCATTTCATTCATCTTATAAAAGCCTTCGGTCAGATAGCCTTTCCCTACATACATTACTCCTTTGCTAATTACAATTTTTCCAGAAATGATTACACATTTGAATCCGTTCTTATCTAGGAGTGAAATAGAAATTAAGTTCCTACGTAACTCTGAAACATATAACACATTGTTCAGTGTCAAGACCTTGTCGGAAGTCATCTTTAAGAAAATTTTTCCTATTCCCTCCACCTTAGCAGTAGCGGAGTTAGCCATATAGATCATTTCTTCTGCTTGAGCCGGAGCAAATAACAAAAACAACTCCTTGTTGACACATACATGACGGGTGGTAACAAAATCCATCCACCATTCGTGAGGATTCCCCATCAAGTTGCATCCTGATAACATAGCACACAAATCATCGCATTCTTTATTGGATTCAATCATTTTTTCTTGATCCTTTTTCTTACCTTTCTTTGGGGCTCGACAATCTACAGACTTGTGGCCAATTTTGCCACAATTTAAGCATTTTCCTTGAACTTTTTCTTAGGTTGATTGCTTCCATGTTCAACTTTCTTTCTTTTCTTCAAATTGGTTTGGTCATTTTCAATAATATGTGCTCCATTAGTTATATACTTCCCGTTCGACCTTCTCTCGACAGCTTTATTTTCCTCTTCAATACGCAGTCGGACAAGAAGATCTTCGACAGTCATCTCCTTGCGTTTATGCTTTAAGTAGTTTTTGAAGTCTTTCCACAAAGGTGGTAGCTTCTAGACTATCGCTGCTACTTGGAAAGCATCACTCACAATTAAACCTACAAAACAGTTTATGTGAGTATTAAGAACATTTTTAATTTGTTCAACTAAGGTATTTTTCAAAGATATACCTTCTGCTAGGAGATCATGAATGATGAATTGCAACTCCTGTGCTTGAGAGACAACAGATTTGCTATCTATCATTTTGAAGTCCAGGAATTGTGTAACAAGGAATTTCTTAATTCCCGCACCCTCCGTCTTATATTTTCGTTAAAGTACCCCCCACAGTTCCTTTGATGTCTTGGTTCCACTATAAATATTGTAGAGATCGTTTTGGAGACCACTCAAAATATAATTCCTGTAAAGGAAGTCCAAATGTTTCCAAGCTTCTACAATAACGAGGCGGTCTTTGTCCGAGGTTTCCTCGGGCACCTCAGGAATGTCTTCGCTAGTGAACCGTTGTGGACATAAAGTGGTGAGGTAAAAGAACATCTTTTGCTGCCACCACTTAAAGTCAATGTTTGAAAATTTTTTGGGCTTCTCCGCCGGTGCCATTGTTGGCGGAGCATTTGTG
>NW_025891463.1:0-2074 GCF_002878395.1 Capsicum annuum
CTTCTAATATTCTTGGTACAATTTCAAGCTAGGAAAAAGTATGGGGTATTACAATATCTCCACCTTGAAAATATTCATCCTCGAATGAGACTGAGTGAGGGGGAAATAACATAAACTGATGTACATACTAAACATGACTGGCTGGAACCCATTTTCATGACTTACATGACTGATAACTAAATATATCATACTAAACACGCATATCTGATTCATGTGTATCTGATTCATGAACGTATGATTGACTGTTCGGATGAACCATGTTTCCTATAATAAGAATGCATGTCGATGCATAATTATATAACTAAGCTGATACATCAATGCATGACTTAATATGCATTGGTACTTGGTCTGAGTTTTTGATGAACACTGAACATTTAAATGAGTAACCTTAAGGAGAACTGTTACCTTGAGCTTGATTTGTGTTAATGAACACTGAACATGAAATAGAGTAAGCTTAAGAAGAACTTTTACCTTTAGCTTAATCTTTGTTGGCAGAGAAGAGGTGAGGATACTTGGTATGCACGTCTGCTTCTTCTTCCCAATTAGCTCTATCGACGAACTTATTTCACCAAAGAACTTTAACTAGAGGGACTTCTTTGATCCTCTAATTATGAGACTGATAGTCTAGGATCTCGACTGGAATCTTTTTATAAAAGAGGATGTTCAGAAAGTCTTAAAACTACCACCTGTACAAAATTGGATTCATCTTCCAAAGAAAGCTTCTAACATTTTTGGGATAATTTTAAGATTGAAAAAATTATGGGGTATTGAAACATCTCCCCGTCGAGAGCATTTATCCTCAAATGAGACTGAGTGGTGAGGAAAGAATATAAACTAATGTACATACTTTACATGACTGGATGGAACATGATTTAACGAATGACATGACTGATAACTGAATATAGCTTGCATAACATGCATATCTGATGCATGTGTAACTGATTGATGAATAAATGACTAGGTTTTCTGATGAACTATGTTTCTCATAATGAGAATGCATGTCGATGCATAATTATATAATTAAGCTAATACATGAATGCATGACTGAATATACAATGGTACTTGGTCCGAGTTTTTGATGAACCTCTAACATGAAATAGAGTAAGCTTAAGGAGAACAATTACCTTGAGCTCAATCTGAGTTGGCAGAGAAGAGGTGAGAATTCTTTGTACACATGTCTGCTTCATCTTCCCAAGTAGCTCAATCAACGAACTTACTTCACCAAAGAACTTTAACTAGAGGTAATTCTTTGTTCCTCAAACTATGAGACTAATAGTCTAGGATCTTAACTGGAATCTCTTCATAAAAGAGACTTTTCAGAAAGTCTTAAAAGTACAACCTTCACAAATTTGGATTCATCTTTCAAAGAAAGCTTCTAACATTTTTGGGATAATTTTAAGCTTGAAAAACCTATGGGGTATTGAAATATCTCCCCGTTGAGACAATTCAACCTCAAATGAGACTGAGTGGTGGGGAAAGAATATAAACTAATGTACATACTTTACATGACTGGATGGAACATGATTTCATGACTGACAAGACTGATAACTGAATATAGCATACTAAACATGCATATCTGATGCATGTGTAACTAATTGATGAATGCATGACTGGGTTTTCTGATGAACTATGTTTCTCATAATGAGAATGAATGTCTGATGCACAATTATATAAATAAGCTGATACATGAATGCATGACAGAATATGCAATGGTACTTGGTACCAAGTTTGTGATGAACACTTCATATTAAACTAAGTAAGCTTAAGTATAACAGTTACCTTTAGCTTGATCTGAGTTGGTAGAGAAGAGTTTAGGATACCTAGTATGGATGTCTGATTCATCTTCCCAAGTTGCTCCATCGACGAACTGATTTCACTAAAGAACTTTAACTAGAAGGACTTCTTTGTTCCACAATATACAAGTCTGATAGTCTAGGATATCAACCAGAATCTTCTTATGAGAGAGGATGTTCTAAAAATTTAAAAAATACCGCATGTACAAAAATGGATTCATCTTCCCAAGAATGCTTCTAATATTCTTGGTACAATTTCAAGCTAGGAAAAAGTATGGGGT
>NW_025891464.1:0-5006 GCF_002878395.1 Capsicum annuum
AAAAGACAATTCGAATTCCAAGAGGAACCTTGCCACATTAGTTGAAACCTCTAAATGAGTACGATGCACACTTCTTTTTTTTTTTCAGATTGCTTGTTTAAAACAACTTGAATTGATTGAGATTGATTTTTAAAATCTAGCACCTTACTGAAACATCTTCTATGGATGCTATTTACTTTACCAACATGTAATTGAAATCACTCCAAACTATGATTCCAGGCCTTAAAGCCAATTTTTGTGAAAAAAATCACCTTCATTGCCCTTTATATAGTCATTTTTGAATAAATAACAACACAAACAAAATACAACATATTTCTTCACACTATACTCCATCCACCTAGAATATGAACCCTCATACCAGATCGAATTAAATTAATGCATTTTTGTTCCAATTCTAGTTTGAAAAATTTGAGAAAGAATCGGTTGACAAGGCCATTGTTGAATATAGTGCTTTCTCACTTGATCTCATATTGTAGCATCATATTCATGAATTGATTTTCTTTCTTCGGGATCGGATTTAAGTGAATTCACATCAAACTCTTCTATAAGACGATGAGAATTATCTTTAAAACTAGAGTTTGGTTGAGGAGAATAATATCTATCCATTTCAATTCACAAGAATCAATAACAAATTTCTACAAAACAAAAAATTCATCGAGAATATAAATAAAATTAATTATTTATTTTTAATCAAAGTCCATGAACTTAAATAGAAATAAGAAAAAAAATATAAATAAATTTTACACACTAACTTTCAAGCAACAAATAGATATTAAAAGCATTTATGATTTAACATTACCCAAACTTAAATAAAAAAAAAAAAAAGAGAAAAAAAGGAAGAGATGTATACCTGTTAACATTAAATGGAGAATTGAAATTGCTCTTTGGAACCTTCTAAATTCTAATTTCCACTTTCCAAGGAGTTTGGCTTTTAAGGGAATTTGTGAAATACCGAATAGGGCTTGGAATTTGGAGGGGGGGGGGGGGGAATACGGGGCTTGGGATTGGAGAATATCTATTGTTTAGATATATTAATTACGGGTGATGTGGGGCCAGCTGAGGTGGTTGCCTGGATTGGAGAATATCTATTGTTTAGATACAGCTGAGGTGGTTGCCTGGATTGGAGAATATCTATTGTTTAGATATACTTATTAATTAAGGGTGGTGTGGGGCCAGCTGAGGTGGCTGCCTGGCTGGTGGCAATTAAATGTTAGGCAAATAAAAAAAAGGGGCATCCATCAGGAATCGAACTCGCAACGTAGGGACCCAAAGTATGCTAGCATTTGAGTTTTGAACCAGTGCACCCAGACATATTTTGTTATTGAGGGTGCATAATTAAATATATTCATACTTTAGTAGGATATCTATACATATATATATACGATTTTTTTAAGAAAGTTATCAGGTGCACGTGCACCCTCGCGAAACAACGTAGGTCCGCCTCTGCCTCAAAGATCAGAGTTGTAGAACATCTCATAAATAAAGATATAACGTGGTAGTGTCAATTCTTGTACTTGAGGCATAATTTGTTGTTTGAAAGTCCTTGAGCTAAGTCTTGCCTCTAAGGCAAGAGTTGTAGAACATCTCATAAATGAAGTCATCACGTACTAGTGTCAAATCTTGCCCGTGGGGCATAATTTATAGTTTGAAAGTCCTTGAGCTAAGTCTTGTCTCTAAGGCAATAGTTCTAGAACATCTCATAAATGAAAACATAACATGGTAGTATCAACTCTTGCCCGTGGGGCATAATTTGTTGTTTGAAAGTCCTTGAGTTAAGTCTTGCCTCTAAGGTAAGAGTTATAGAACATCTCATAAATCAAAACACAATGTGGTAGTGTCAACTCTTACCCATGAAACATAACTAGTTATTTGAAAGTCATAAGTATTGTCTCTACAATGTGGTAGTGTCAACTGTTGCCCATGAAATGGAGTTTGTTGTTTGAAAGTCATAATTCATGCATTTATAATGTGATAGTGTCAACTCTTGTTCATGAGATATAACTTGATTGAAAGAAATTGAAGAAAAGAACAAAATAATAAAAATTCTGGAAAAAGAAGAAACTGAAGAGAAATATTTAAAAACAAATCAAAGAAAATGTAGAAGTTGAGAGAGAATGGAAAAAAAATAACGGTTAATAAAAAAAGATAAAATAAAAATAAAGGCCGAGAAAATTTTTAAAAAATAAAAATAAATCAAAAAATAAAAAAAGTTTTTCTTTTATAAAAGTAGACGTTGAAAGGAGTAAAGGAAAAAAAATAAGGGTTAAGAAAAACTTATAAGAAAAAAAAACAGAGGAAAGAAAAAATAAAAGGGAAAAGTAAAAGAGAAAAGGAGAAAAAAAGAGTTGAGAGGAAAAAAGAAAAAAAAATAAGGGTCGAGGAAAACCAAAAATAAAAAGAGAAGGGAAAAAATAAAATTAAAGATAAAATTAAAAAGAGAAAAAAATAAAAGTTGAAAGATGAATAAGTATGAAATTTTTATCCATTATGAAGATCATTTATGTAATTTACTCCATTGATCAGGGATAATTTTATCTGAAAATATATCAATTAACAGCTGAAGGCTATTTTTACGAAACCTTTTTATTTAGAGTTAAAACTTGAAAGTCGCTTTATTTGGGGGCAATTTATGTAGTTTTCCCCTACGTACCCCTAAGGGGTCGTTTGATTGGGAATGTAGTTATGCTGGGATAAGTTATGATGCAATAAATTATACTGGGATTAGTTATATTGAGATTAGTTTTTATTGAGTATTTGGTTTGTCGTATTCAAAATAATATGCATGGTATAATTTCTAAGAATAAATTAATTGATTACCAAAATACCCTCCATCTTATTGAACTTTTTTTTTTATATATATTTCTTTTCAAACTTTAAATATTTTTTCTTAAAATAAAACTTTCATCTTATTTAACTTATATTTTTTGTGTGTGCATTTCATGATTATATCGTGTGTATTTTATAAATAAAACTTTCATCTTATTTAACTTTAATTCTTTTGCGTGTGCCTTCTCATGATTATGCCGTGTGTGAAATTTTTTTACTACATCTTATTTAGTTTGAAATAAAAACTTTCATCTTAAATTTGTTAGAGTAGAGAAGGATTTGTTGTTTATGTCACTTCATTTAAACACATATCA
Organism: Capsicum annuum; assembly: GCF_002878395.1. Lineage (NCBI taxonomy): Eukaryota > Viridiplantae > Streptophyta > Magnoliopsida > Solanales > Solanaceae > Capsicum > Capsicum annuum. The sequence continues at coordinate 3,141 of NW_025891464.1, forward strand.
CTCATATAATATAGAATATTAAAATTCATTTTAATTGATATATATAATATCAATTTTCAAGTGATTTAAAAACTATTTAATTTAAAATATGTAATTCAACAATAGAGTCGACATTTTTATTATTTTTTAGAGAAATTAAAATATATAAATAAACATAATAACTATTCAAATAAATTTAACGTATAATATATTCATAAATAAAATATTTCTTAAATGTGTACAAAGTTCTAATATCTAAATTACTTATTTTGTTCTAAAGTCCATAAAATATTGATAATCTCATTTTTGTTAAAAAATTTTATCATAAAAAAATGTGAAAAAGAATTACTCTCATTTTTCATTGTTTAGTATCATTAATATTTGGAGAGTCAAATTATATTTTTTTACAAAAAATTAAATTTTCAAATATTTTTAGCTAAATATAAAAATATTTTTTTATTTAATAATTAAGCATGTATTACGTTAGAAAGGGAATGTCAACATACTTTAATAACTTGTCTATGATAAAATTGTTAGGAAAAATAAAAACTTATGTCCATGATAAATTTGTTAGGAAAAGTGAAAATCTAAAGTACGATTAATAAACATTTCTACAAAATAAAAAAGAGAATAAATCCTTGAATCAATTTTGAACTTGATTGTATAAATAGTTTTTATGATGTCACTATCCTTTTTCCATTACTCATCACTTTTATAGCATTTAATAAGCTCATATAGTTGTTCAAATTTATCAAAATAAATGAAAATTTATCACAATGAATATATATATATATATTAGTAAAATCATTTGAAAAAATGTTATTAGCTATAGTTTTGAAAAAGATTTTTAAGTAATAGCTAGTTAGATTCTCCATTACTCAACATAAAAAATTATTTATTTGATTCATATGATTTTCCTCTTTATTTGTAATTTTTAATTTTTTTACTTTCTCCAAAATTTATATAACGATGAATCATGTAATAGTTAGATTTTTTTAATTTATTTTTTAGATAAAATTATTTGAGTAAATTGGTAGAAAAAGGTAAAATAAGAACGATGAAAAACTTGTGTAGAAACAACAAAATATTATATACAAATTTTTATAATTTATTTTTTCATCTCATCTAGTAATTTGTACTTCATATGATAAGTTTCATATTCATTCGTATTAAAATCTAACCTTTCTCATTATACAAATACCTTATATTTTATTTAAAAAAAAAAGTAAAATAATATATATAAAGTGATAATCGAAGAATTTTAAGAGTAATTTTGTTATTTTATAGTTTATCCAAGGATAAATTGTGTGGGAATTGTTATTCCACCACATAGATAGGATAACTTATCCAGGTATTCTTTATTAGTCTCGTAATAAGTTATTCCGAATATTAACAACCAAAAAATGCAGTAAAAAAATTCTCTCAAAATTATTATTTTATTTTAAAATTATATATTTTTATACCTCACACCAAACGTCCCCTTAAAGTGCATCAAAGATAAAGATGGTATAATACTTATGAAGAAGGCATTCGTTAGACAGACAACAACGACAATCATATTGCTATAATTTTTTGAAAAAAAAGACATAAATATTATGTTGAAGCACTCATAAAAATGTCTCAATCATTGATAGCATACGAATAAAAGTTAAAAAGATTCCTTTGTCTCAAATTATGTATCACTATTTCATCGGATATTTAAAAAATAAGTATTGACTTTATTAAAGTTACAAAATTATCCTTCATAAAGAAAGGAGTAATAATATTTAAAATCAAGTGGGATCACTTTTAATTGAAAAAACAAATAATAAAAGGAGTAATAGTATTTAAAATCAAGTGGATCCACTAACGATAAAATTATAATTGTATCTTAAAAAACTTATCAAA
>NW_025891465.1:0-5553 GCF_002878395.1 Capsicum annuum
ATGAAAGTCGGTTAGATGATTACCTCCCACAGTCTCAGTTTTGGATCCAGTCTTAATAATAGAACTCAGTTCAGTTCTACAGTTTCAGGATTTTTTGATACAGTCTCTCAGCTCAGTACAAAATTCAGCTAGTTCCATTAGAATTAGGACTGTCAGACACAGTCACCTAGTTAATCGTATATTAATTATACGAAATTCATATTACCAGTATTCAGATTTTAGGACTGTTAGATGCAGTCAATCAGACAAGTTCTTCATAATAAGAACTGTCAAAAACAGTTATTCCTTTATCTGTAATATGACATCAGTTCCTCAGTACTCAATAGACTAAGTCTTTCAGTATCCCAGTATTAGTTCCCAGATATCAATAAATCCATGTTATCAAAATTCATGAGTCAGTGTTATCACGATCTCAGATACAATTACGTATTCATGCATGTATTCCCATGTTTATGTTATTTAGTCAGTTAGTATTGTTCATGCATATGAACCATTGTATTTAGCCTACCTCACTTGCATACTAGTATATTCAATCGTACTGACGTATTTGCGCTATGGTATTTTATACCATAGGTTCAGAAGCAAGTGCTCCAAAGTATCAGTAGCATTCTAATTTTAGCAATCAGAGTCAACAGTAAGTCCTCATCATTCGAGGATGTTATTATTTGATTATTTCATTCTTTCAGTACTTAGTTTATTTTAGAATATGGGGTTAGACTGTACATATATGGAATTTCTATACACAAACCAACCCAACAATACACTAGTCTGACATAGCCTCTATAGAGCAAAATCAATGAGCCATTGGGACAAACCCCCAACTGACTCAACAGACCAAAGGGATCACAAAACAACAGCACCAAAACTAGCAACTTGGTCCTCGAACCATGAGGACTCACCACTGAAGGAACGTAGATGCGGCACTCGAATATCACTATCACGGCTGAGGCTGAGTACCTAAACCTATATCATGGTAAAAATATAGGCCATAGAGAAATATGTGGGTCAGCATAAGATACATACGGAGTATATGGGGGCGCATGTAAAATTTTGAATTATGCAACTCATAACATCTTAGATAAGAAATATAGGAGAAAAAACTCATAAATCATTGTAGATCATCATAGGAAACTTGACTTACCACATCCAAACTTGGAGTGACTCAGTATTTCAATAAACATGACTCTTATAGACAGGGGAGTTTCCTATAACCGACAACCCCACGTGAGCTACGTGGAATACGAACGTTTGAAACCCCCGTTGGCGGAAGCATCATACTCTTTGGCAGGGAGTACAACCTTAAAATAGTAATAATCACAATCGGGCTCTCTGGAAAATAATATCATCATGAAACAACCCTATGGTGGAAAATAGGTTTGAGAAAATAATGAATTTCCCTTTCGGTGCTAAGTACTACTCCCCGACAAGCTCAGAATGTGTTAGGAAATCCACCACAACATCACAAGGGTCTATCATAAAGACCAAATCAAATCTCTTTCTCATTTATCAAATCATATCAATTTGTGGATTCCTAACTCAACACATTTTAGCTCAAAACATTTTAATCTTCCTCAACATCAACAAGGTATCAATACATTGAACCATAACCGAATCGACATTTGGACAAGGATATGAAGACTCAATACATAATATTTTCAATAATTTAACTCATCAAAACCATCCAAAAAATATCAAGACTCATTGCAACTTCAATATCAACATTTCTCAATTTGCCATCCAACTCTCATTTATAGGTACTTGAGACATCAACCCATCGTAGGGATATAGAATTTCAAATATCAATTATGAATTCATAATAAGGAAATAGTGGAATGATAGTATAAATCAAGGCTTAATAAATTAAATCATCATACTCTCATAATCAAATACTTTTTGGATATAATTCCATCTCAACATCTTACACATATTGGATGACATAATCCCATAGCTCATGGATAATAATATAAGATATAAATCCATATTTTCAATTCATTGTAAAACATGTAAAATCTCATGTCAATGTAATTCAATAAAAATACCGGGCACAAGATCGAAAGGATAATCTTGTTCAAAGCCCCACATACCCATGAATGGAAGATAAATATGAAGTTCCAACTCCAGAACTTTATTCACGAAAATAAAGAGTGCTTCTCGAAGCCCTTAACGTGATCAACTCGAATACCAAATCAATTTGAAATTTCTACTGTTCAATCAAGAGATAGACAAGGATGAAATTTGGAGTAGTAGGGTTGGGGTTTGAGCCTTAGGAAATTTTGGAGAAAAATGAGCTATTGAATGCTCTTAATGGACTTAAATCCATGGTTTACCCGGATAAATTAGAGTGGAAATGACCAAAATACCCTTAAAAACCAAATAAAGTCATATCTGCCCTTTGATGGACTGTTTTGATAGGCTTAAGTAGATCGACCATAACATTTTGCTCCGATGGCCAAATTGGATGAAACCAATTTCATTGGAAAGAGGACTTTCAGAGCTTTATGTTGATATATAGTAGCTCACCCAGATCATTATGTACAAGGGGTTATGATCGTTTGAAGTTGACCCTAAAATTCATCTGGTGTCAGTACTTTTTTCCTGCACATTTACTGTTCACCACTATTCACAGTTAGATCGGAATGATCTTAACTCATCGCTCGAGTGTCCATTTTGGATGATCCACATATCGTTGGAAATCTTATTCGATGCTCTATGCGATGATCGGTCGTATATCCAGAAATACTACACAAAAAAATTATTAATCATGATAAAGAACAGAATTCAATATATTTTCGTCTAAGATCTTAACAGAAAATTTTTTCGGGGCATCACATCATCTCCCCCTTGGAAACATTCATCCTCGAATATTGTAGGTAGGTCAAGAATACTATGAAAATGAGTATATAGAGAAAAATCATCTTGCCCAAGCATATACTGCATTCTAGATTTTTTGTGGATATCGTAGAAAACACACAAGCCAAGATAAACATAGCAATAAGGATTAAATCAAAAGAGAACGATACCTTTGACATGCTCAGAATTCATAGGAAAGAGGTGGGGATATTTGACACGCATATCTGCTTCGGCTTCCCAAGTAGCACTCTCCACGGATTGATTTTGCCAAAGCACTTTAACCAAAGGAATTTCCTTGTTTCTTAGCCTACGAAACTTGAAAGTCAAGAACCTCAACCGGAATCTCTTCATATAAAAGACTATCTTTAATACCTGATCTTTCGGAAGGATCAATCACAATAGAATCACCAATAGACTTCTTAAGTATAGAAACATGGAAAACCGAATGGACTTTAGATAACTCCGCGGGCAATTCAACCTTATACGTTACCTTCCCAATACGATCCACAATCTTATAGGGACCAATGTAACGGGGACTTAGTTTCCCTTTCTTCCCAAATCTCTTCACCCTTTTCAAGGGAGAAACTTTCAAGTACACTAAATCACCAATATCAAATTCTATGTTTTTCCTCCTTACATCTGCATATGATTTTTGACAACTTTGGGCGGTTTCCAACCTTTCCCGAATTAACTTAACCTTCTCCATGGCCTCGAACACTACATTCGAACAGTCGCGGTAGCCTCACCAACTTCAAACCAACCAATGGGTGATCTACACCTTCTACCATACAAAGCTTCAAACGGGGTCATTCCAATAGTAGCATGAAAACTATTATTGTAAGCAAACTCGATTAATGCTAAGTGCTCATCCCAACTACCTTTAAAATCAAGCACACAAGCCCCCAACATATCTTTTAAAATCTGAATGGTCCACTCAGCCTGACCATCTGATTACGGATGGAAAGCAGAACTTAAACGAATTTGGGACTTAGACCCTTCTGAAAGATTTCCAAAACTGAGAGGTAAACTAAGTAACTCTGTCAGAAATAATAGCTTAAGGGATTCCATGAAGTCTGATGAGTTCCCCGAATATATATTCTAGCATAATCTTCAGTTGTATACGATGAATGCACAGGCAAGAAATGAGTTGATTTCGTCAGCTAATCTATGACAACCCAAATCGAATCATGATGGCGACGAGAAGGAGGTAAACCAACTATGAAGTCCATATTCACTTCTTCCCACTTCCAAGTAGGAATACTAAACTCTTGCATCACGCCACTGGGCCTTTTATTCTTTATTTTAACCTATTGACACATGGAACACTTTGCCCCAAATTCTGCTATGTTCCTATTCATACCATTCCACAAATAGATTTTCGCAAATCATGGTACATCTTGGTAGCACCAGGATGGATAGAGTATCGCGTACCATGCGCTTCCACCATAATCCTATGCTTCAAGTCATCAATATCAGGAACACATAATCTTTCTCGGAGTCTCAAAACGCCATCTCCCCCTTAGGAGAAAACCTCCACCTTTTGGTCTTTAACTGACTCTTTTAACCTAACCAAGGTAGGATCCCTGTCTTGCTTCTCCTTCACTTCCAAAACTAAAGAGGATTCAGAACCGCTTTCCACTCCTATACTACCCTCAGTATCACCAAACAACCTAACCCCTAATCTAGTCAAATAATGTACCTCATAGGCCAACTCCTTCTTACCAATCTCCACATATGCTACGCTACCCATGGACTTCTAACTAAGGGCATCTGCTACTATATTGGCCTTACTCGGATGATATAGCATGCTCATATCATAATCTTTCAACAGAACCATCGTATCTACCTATGATTCAACTCCTTTTGGGTGAATACATACTGCAAGCTCTTATGGTCCATGAAGATGTCGACATAGACACCATACAAATAATGTCTCTAGATTTTCAAAGCAAAAACCACGACAGCTAATTCAAGGTCATGGGTAGGATAATTCTTCTTGTGAAGCTTTAGCTGCCTAGAAGCATAAGCTATAACCTTTCCCTTTTGCATCAATACACAATCCAAACCGACTCTGGAAGCATCACAATACACCACAAAACCATCAACACCGTCAGGTAAAGTCAACATAGGGGCTGAAGTGAGTCGTGTCTTCAACTCCTGAAAACTCTTCTCATAAGATTCGAACCACAGAAACTTCAGTTTTTTTTGGGTCAAACGGGTCATAGGAGATGCAATAGATGAAAACCCTTCAAAAAAATGACGATAATAACAGGTAGACCCAAGAAACTTTGGATATCAGAAGGAGAAATAGGTCTAGGCCAACTCTTTATAGCCTCTATCTATTGAGGATAAACTCTAATACCTTCGAAAGAAACAACATGACCCAAGAAGGCTACAGAGTTCAGCCAGAACTCACACTTACTGAACTTAGCATACAACCGATGAGTTCAAAGAGTTTTTAACATGATTCGAAGATGATCCACATGATCACCCTCACTTCGGGAGTAAATATGAATATCATCAAGGAACACTATTACAAATAAATACAGATATGGCCGGAATACATGGTTCATAAGATCCATGAAAGCCATTGGAGCATTAGTTAACCCAAAAGACATCACTAGAAATTCAAAATGACTGTAACGGGTTCGAAAGGATGTCTTGGGCATATCATATTCCCTAACCTTAAGTTGGTGATAACTG
>NW_025891465.1:8553-19150 GCF_002878395.1 Capsicum annuum
TGCTAAGTGCTCATCCCAACTACCTTTAAAATCAAGCACATAAGCCCCCAACATATCTTTTAAAATCTGAATGGTCCACTCAGCCTGACCATCTGATTACGGATGGAAAGCAGAACTTAAACGAATTTGGGACTTAGACCCTTCTGAAAGATTTCCAAAACTGAGAGGTAAACTAAGTAACTCTGTCAGAAATGATAGCCAAAGGGATTCCATGAAGTCTGATGAGTTCCCCGAATATATATTCTAGCATAATCTTCAGTTGTATACGATGAATGCACAGGCAAGAAATGAGTTGATTTCGTCAGCTAATCTATGACAACCCAAATCGAATCATGATGGCGACGAGAAGGAGGTAAACCAACTATGAAGTCCATATTCACTTCTTCCCACTTCCAAGTAGGAATACTAAACTCTTGCATCACGCCACTGGGCCTTTGATTCTTTATTTTAACCTATTGACACATGGAACACTTTGCCCCAAATTCTGCTATGTTCCTATTCATACCATTCCACAAATAGATTTTCGCAAATCATGGTACATCTTGGTAGCACCAGGATGGATGGAGTATCGCGTACCATGCGCTTCCACCATAATCCTATGCTTCAAGTTATCAATATCAGGAACACATAATCTTTCTCGGAGTCTCAAAATGCCATCTCCCCCTTGGGAGAAAACCTCCACCTTTTGGTCTTTAACTGACTCTTTTAACCTAACCAAGGTAGGATCCCTGTCTTGCTTCTCCTTCACTTCCAAAACTAAAGAGGATTCAGAACCGCTTTGCACTCCTATACTACCCTCAGTATCACCAAACAACCTAACCCCTAATCTAGTCAAACGATTTACCTCATAGGCCAACTCCTTCTTACCAATCTCCACATATGCTACGTTACCCATGGACTTCTAACTAAGGGCATCTGCTACTATATTGGCCTTACTCGGATGATATAGCATGCTCATATCATAATCTTTCAACAGAACCAACGTATCTACCTATGATTAAACTTCTTTTGGGTGAATACATACTGCAATCTCTTATGGTCCGTGAAGATATCGACATAGACACCATACAAATAATGTCTCTAGATTTTCAAAGCAAAAACCACGACAGCTAATTCAAGGTCATGGGTAGGATAATTCTTCTTGTGAAGCTTTAGCTGCCTAGAAGCATAAGCTATAACCTTTCCCTTTTGCATCAATACACAATCCAATCCGACTCTGGAAGCATCACAATGCACCACAAAACCATCAACACCGTCAGGCAAAGTCAACATAGGGGCTGAAGTGAGTCGTGTCTTCAACTCCTGAAAACTCTTCTCATAAGATTCGAACCACAGAAACTTCAGTTTTTTTTGGGTCAAACGGGTCATAGGAGATGCAATAGATGAAAACCCTTCAAAAAATGACGATAATAACAGGTAGACCCAAGAAACTTTGGATATCAGAAGGAGAAATAGGTCTAGGCCAACTCTTTATAGCCTCTATCTATTGAGGATAAACTCTAATACCTTTGAAAGAAACAACATGACCCAAGAAGGCTATAGAGTTCATCCAGAACTCACACTTACTGAACTTAGCATACAACCGATGAGTTCAAAGAGTTTTTAACATGATTCGAAGATGATCCGCATGATCACCCTCACTTTGGGAGTAAATATGAATATCATCAAGGAACACTATTACAAATAAATACAGATATGGCCGGAATACACGGTTCATAAGATCCATGAAAGCCATTGGAGCATTAGTTAACCCAAAAGACATCACTAGAAATTCAAAATGACTGTAACGGGTTTGAAAGAATGTCTTGGGCATATCATATTCCCTAACCTTAAGTTGGTGATAACTGGATCTGAGGTCTATCGTCGAAAAGTAGCTCACACCTTGCAATTGATCAAATAAATCATCAATTCGAGGAAGCAAATATTTATTCTTGATAGTAACCCTATTAAATTACCAGTAATCAATACACATCCACAAAGAACCATCTTTCTTATACACAAACAGGACAGGTGCACCCCACGGGGACACACTAGGTCTGATAAAGCTTTTGTATAAAAGATTTTTCAATTGCTCCTTTAACTCTTTAAGTTCCACTGGAGCCATGTGATATAGAGGAATGGAAATAGGCTAAGTATTAGGAAGAAGGTCAATCCCAAACTTTATCTCTCTATCAAGAGGTACTCCAGGGAGATCTTCCGAAAAGATATCAAGAAACTCATTAATAATATTAATTGCTGAATGGTCGGGAACCTGAACCAAATGGTGGATGCAACCCTTGGAAATCAACTTTCTAGCTTTGAGATAGGATATGAAATGACCCTTAGGAATCATAAAACTCCTGAACCATTCGAGGATATGTTCATCAGGAAACTAAAACTTGACCACACGGGCACGACAATCAATAGATGCATAGCATGAGTGAAGCCAATCCATACCCAGAATGATATTAAAGTCAACCATATCTAGCTCAATCAAATTAGCATACATAACCTAATAAAAGATAGTAATGGGATATTTCTTATACACCCGCTTAGCAATGACAGACTCTCCTATTTGAGTAGAAACCAAAATAGGCTTAGAAATTAGTTCAGGATCCATTTCAAAATTTACAGCAACCAGAGGTATCAAATAAGAAAAACTCAAACCGGTCTCCATCAACACATAGACATCAAAATAGAAAACACGAAGCATACCAGTGACAACATCGGGAGAGTTTTGCTTCTCCTGACGAGGTGGTATAGCATAGAAAAGATTCTGGCATTGACCATCAATAGTACTAGATAAAGTATCCTGAGGAGGAATTGGACGGGCTGCGGGAGGCGGGGCACTGGTAGCCTGACTCTGGGGATGGGCATCACGACTCTGCTGTCTAGTATACGGGCAGTCTCTAAGTCTGTGGCCCAACTTGCCACAACCAAAACAACCCCGCTGCCCCATATAACACTCCCCAAAATGGTCTTTACCACACTTAGCACATGAAGTAGGATAAGTCTTGCTTACACTGTCCTGAGACCTGGAAGGTACCAACTTATTTTCGAGCTCCTGCCGACCCCGATATACGAGAGCACTAGATAAGGAAGGCGTAGGTATAAATGGACATCTCTAAAACTGAGGGCGACTCCCTTTAGAGAATCTAGTCTGACCAGACCCCTGTTTCTCCGATCTGACTCTCTTAATCTCTCTTACTCTTTCTCTTTCCTTTATCTTGTCTTAATCAATCTAGTGGGCGTGAACCATTAACCTAGGAAGATTAATCTCTCCGTTGATCATAGCAAATCTACATTCTTTCACCACATAACTCGAAAACCCAGTTAGAAACTTGTTCATACTAATCCTCGAGTCAGCTATCATATTGGAAGCATACTTCGATAGCTGATTAAAATTAAGATAATACTCCTTAACCGACATCAAGCCTTGTCTCAAATTCATAAACTCCTCTATCTTATCTTCCCATAACTCAAGAGGAAAAAATCTATCCAAGAAAGCATCACAATTGCCAATTAATCGGAGCGGTATCTTCCTCTATACCCTTATTCCATATTTGCACCCAGTCATAGGCAACATCCTTCAATCGATAAGAATCCAGCTCCATACTTTCTTCCTCAGACACGTGCATAATCTGTGTAATTTTTTTCATTTCATCAACATACATCTGTGGGTCCTCACCTGCTCTCGACCCATGAAACTCTTGCAGATTCATCTGCATAAAGTCATGAATTTGTGCTACTGCCGAATCATTTTTCTTCGGAGGTGGAGCGTTGGCCTGAGTATTGGCGGTAACTGCCTGGGTTAGCATCTGAAAAGATACCCAAAATTTGGTATGGGATACCATCTCATGTAACGGATCAACGGGTTGAGGTTGGTTGTTGTTTCTGCGAGCTCGATGGGGAAGTATTTTCTTTCATAAGAGCGTATGAATTAACAGCAAAAGAAAATAGTTGTAATCATGATAGACTCTTATAGAAAGAAAGAAATGACTTTTCCTAGAATGCCCCGCAGTCTCTTGATCATAGGTGTGGCGTGTATACACCGATGCTCAAGACTCTACGTAACGTGGCTTGTCAGACTACCTAGGACTCTTCATAACCTTAGGCTCTTATACCAAGTTTGTAACACCCCTTAATATCATCCCGAGATGCCACACGATGCCCAAGGCTACACGTAGCCTCAAGCTAACCCTTTAAGCCATAACACTACCCTTGGGTTCCAACACAACAACATACACGCTACGCTAAGGATATATATATAAGTACATATCATATCACATCGCACATGGCACGAAATATCGTTAGACTATACATATATGGAATTTCTATACACAAACCAACCCAACAATACACTAGTCTGACATAGCCTCTATACAGCAAAATCAACGAGCCATTGGGATAAACCCCCAACTGACTCAATAGACCAAAGGGATCACAAAACAACAGCACCAAAACTATCAACTTGGTCCTCAAACCATGAGGACTCACCACTGAAGGAACGTAGATGTGGCACTTGAATATTACTGTAGCGGCTATGGCTGAGTATCAGAACCTATATCATGGTAAGAATATAGCCCATAGAGAAATATGTGGTCAGAACAAGATACATACTGAGTATGTGGGGGCGCATGCAAAGTATAAATTATATCATAAATTTTGTAAAACCGTACATACGAACCATAATGACACACCTGGCTTATGTGACATTGAATCATGCAACTCATAACATCTTAGATAGAATATGTAGGAGAAAAACCTCATATATCATTGTAGATCATCATAGGCAACTTGACTTACCACATCAAAACTTAGAGTGACTCGATATTTCAATAAACATTACTCTTATGAACAGGGGAGTTTCCTATTACCAACAACCCCACGTATGCTACGTGGAATACCATCGTTTGAAACCCCCGTTGGTGGGAGCATCATACTCTTTGCCAGGAAGTACGACCTTAAAACTGCAATAATCACAATCAGGCTCTCTGGCCAATAATATCATTATCAAACAATCCTATGGTGGGACATTGGTTTGGGGAAATACCAAATTTCCCTCTCGGTGCTAAGCACTACTCCCCGACAAGCTCAGAACACATTAGGAAATTCACTAAAACATCACAAGGGTCTATCATAAAGACCAAATCAAATCTCTTTCTCATTTATCAAATCATATCAATTTGTGGATTCCTAACTCAACACATTTTAGCTCAAAACATTTTAATCTTTCTCAATATCAACAAGGTATCAATGCATTGAACCATAACCGACTCGACATTTGGACAAGAATATGAAGACTCAATACATAATATTTTCAACAATTTAACTCATCAAAACCATCCGAAAAATATCAAGACTCATTGCAACTTCAATATCAACATTTCTCAATTTTCCATCCAACTCTCATTTAACTGTACTTGAGACATCAACCCATAGTAAGGATATAGAATTTTCAATATCAATTATAAATTCATAATAAGGAAATAGTGGAATGATAGTATAAATCAGGGCTTAACAAATTAAATCATCATACTCTCATAATCAAATACATTTTGGACATAATTCCATCTTAATATCATACACATATCGGATGACATAATCCCATAGCTCATGGACTATAATATAAGATATAAAATCATATTTCCAATTCATGGTAGAACATGTAAAATCTCATGTCAATGTAATTCAACAAAAATACCAAGCATAAGATCGAAAGGATAATCTTGTTCAAAGCCCCACATACCTAAAATGAAAGATGAATATGAACTTCCGACTCCAGAACTTTATTCACAAAAATAAATGGTGCTTCTCAAAGCCCTTAACATGATCAACTCGAATCCCAAATCAATTTGAAATTTCTATGGTTCAATCAAGAGACATAGAAGGATAAAATTTGGAGTAGTAGGGTTGGGGTTTGAGCCTTAGGAAATTTGGATAAAAATAAGCTATTGAATACTCTTAATGGACTTAAATCCATGGTTTACCCAGATGGATTGGAGTGGGAATGACCAAAAATCCCTTAAAAATCAAATTATGTCAATTTGTCCTTTGGTGGACTATTTTGATAGGCTGAAGTAGATCGACCATAACCTTTTACTGCGATGGCCAAATTGGATGAAACCAATGTCATTAGAAAAAGAACTTTCAGAGCTTTCTGTTGATATAAAGTAGCTCACCCAGATCATTATGTACAAGGATTTATAATCGTTTGAAGTTGACCCTAAAATTCGTCTGGCCTCAGTATTTTTTTCCCTGCCCATTTACTGTTCACCACTATTCACGGTTATATCGGAATGATCATAACTCATCGCTCGAGTGTCCTTTTTGGATGATCCATATATCGTTGGAAAGATTATTTGATGTTCTATCCGATGACGGGTCGCATATCCAAAAATTCCTTATAGAAAAATTATTAATCATGATAAAGAATAGAATTCAACACATTTTTGTTCGAGATCTTAACGAAAAATTTTTCTGGGGCATCACATGACACCCTTCCAGCTGGGTTACAGGTTAGGTCCCACCAGTTTAGTTTTAATGAAAGTCGGTTAGATGATTACCTCCCACAGTCTCAGTTTTGGATCCAGTCTTAATAATAGAACTCAGTTCAGTTCTACAGTTTCAGGATTTTTTGATACAGTCTCTCAGCTCAGTACAAAATTCAGCTAGTTCCATTAGAATTAGGACTGTCAGACACAGTCACCTAGTTAATCGTATATTAATTATACGAAATTCATATTACCAGTATTCAGATTTTAGGACTGTTAGATGCAGTCAATCAGACAAGTTCTTCATAATAAGAACTGTCAAAAACAGTTATTCCTTTATCTGTAATATGACATCAGTTCCTCAGTACTCAATAGACTAAGTCTTTCAGTATCCCAGTATTAGTTCCCAGATATCAATAAATCCATGTTATCAAAATTCATGAGTCAGTGTTATCACGATCTCAGATACAATTACGTATTCATGCATGTATTCCCATGTTTATGTTATTTAGTCAGTTAGTATTGTTCATGCATATGAACCATTGCATTTAGCCTACCTCACTTGCATACTAGTATATTCAATCGTACTGACGTATTTGCGCTATGGTATTTTATACCATAGGTTCAGAAGCAAGTGCTCCAAAGTATCAGTAGCATTCTAATTTTAGCAATCAGAGTCAACAGTAAGTCCTCATCATTCGAGGATGTTATTATTTGATTATTTCATTCTTTCAGTACTTAGTTTATTTTAGAATATGGGGTTAGACTGTACATATATGGAATTTCTATACACAAACCAACCCAACAATACACTAGTCTGACATAGCCTCTATAGAGCAAAATCAATGAGCCATTGGGACAAACCCCCAACTGACTCAACAGACCAAAGGGATCACAAAACAACAGCACCAAAACTAGCAACTTGGTCCTCGAACCATGAGGACTCACCACTGAAGGAACGTAGATGCGGCACTCGAATATCACTATCGCGGCTGAGGCTGAGTACCTAAACCTATATCATGGTAAAAATGTAGGCCATAGAGAAATATGTGGGTCAGCATAAGATACATACGGAGTATATGGGGGCGCATGTAAAATTTTGAATCATGCAACTCATAACATCTTAGATAAGAAATATAGGAGAAAAAACTCATAAATCATTGTAGATCATCATAGGAAACTTGACTTACCACATCAAAACTTGGAGTGACTCAGTATTTCAATAAACATGACTCTTATAGACAGGGGAGTTTCCTATAACCGGCAACCCCACGTGAGCTACGTGGAATACCAACGTTTGAAACCCCCGTTGGCGGAAGCATCATACTCTTTGCCAGGGAGTACGACCTTAAAATAGTAATAATCACAATCGGGCTCTCTGGCAAATAATATCATCATGAAACAACCCTACAGTGGAAAATAGGTTTGAGAAAATAATGAATTTCCCTTTCGGTGCTAAGTACTACTCCCCGACAAGCTCAGAACGTGTTAGGAAATCCACCACAACATCACAAGGGTCTATCATAAAGACCAAATCAAATCTCTTTCTCATTTATCAAATCATATCAATTTGTGGATTCCTAACTCAACACATTTTAGCTCAAAACATTTTAATCTTCCTCAACATCAACAAGGTATCAATACATTGAACCATAACCGAATCGACATTTGGACAAGGATATGAAGACTCAATACATAATATTTTCAATAATTTAACTCATCAAAACCATCCAAAAAATATCAAGACTCATTGCAACTTCAATATCAACATTTCTCAATTTTCCATCCAACTCTCATTTATAGGTACTTGAGACATCAACCCATAGTAGGGATATAGAATTTCAAATATCAATTATGAATTCATAATAAGGAAATAGTGGAATGATAGTATAAATCAAGGCTTAACAAATTAAATCATCATACTCTCATAATCAAATACTTTTTGGATATAATTCCATCTCAACATCTTACACATATTGGATGACATAATCCCATAGCTCATGGATAATAATATAAGATATAAATCCATATTTTCAATTCATTGTAAAACATGTAAAATCTCATGTCAATGTAATTCAATAAAAATACCGGGCACAAGATCGAAAGGATAATCTTGTTCAAAGCCCCACATACCCATGAATGGAAGATAAATATGAAGTTCCAACTCCAGAACTTTATTCACGAAAATAAATGGTGCTTCTCGAAGCCCTTAACGTGATCAACTCGAATACCAAATCAATTTGAAATTTCTACTGTTCAATCAAGAGACATACAAGGATGAAATTTGGAGTAGTAGGGTTGGGGTTTGAGCCTTAGGAAATTTTGGAGAAAAATGAGTTGTTGAATGCTCTTAATGAACTTAAATCCATGGTTTACCCGGATAGATTGGAGTGGGAATGACCAAAATACCCTTAAAAATCAAATAAAGCCAAATATGTCCTTTGGTGGACTATTTTGATATGCTGAAGTAGATCGACCATAATATTTTGCTCCGATGGCCAAATTGGATGAAACCAATTTCATTGGAAATAGGACTTTCAGAGCTTTATGTTGATATATAGCCGCTCACCCAGATTATTATGTACAAGGAGTTATGATCGTTTGAAGTTGACCCTAAAATTTGCCTGGCCTTAGTATTTTTTCCTGCACATTTACTGTTCACCACTATTCACGATTAGATCGAAATTATCATAACTTATCGCTCGAGTGTCCATTTTGGATGATCCACATATCGTTGGAAATCTTATTCGATGATCTACGCAATGATGGGTTGCATATCAAAAAATTTCATACAGAAAAATTATTAATCACGATAAAGAACAGAATTCAACATATTTTTGTTTGAGATTTTAATGAAAAATTTTTTTGGGGCATCACATCATCTCCCCCTTGGAAACATTCGTCCTTGAATATTGTAGGTAGGTCAAGAATACTATGAAAATAAGTATATAGAGAAAAATCATCTTGCCCAACCATATACTCCATTCTAGATTATTTTTGGATATCGTAGAAAACACATAAGCCCTCAACATATCTTCTAAAGTCTGAATGGTCCACTCAGCCTGACCATCTGATTATGGATGGAAAGCAGAACATAAATGAATTTGGGTACCGAGACCCTTCTGGAAAGATTTCCAAAACTGAGAGGTAAACTAAGTAACTCTATCAGAAATAATAGCCAAAGGGATTCCACAAAGTCTGATGAGTTCCCGAATATATATTCTAGCTCAATCTTCAGCTGTATACAATGAATGCACAGGCAAGAAATGAGTTGATTTCATCAGCCGATCTACGACAACCTAAATCGAATCATGATGGAGATGAGAAGGAGGCAAACCAACTATGAAGTCCATAATCACTTCTTCCTACTTTCAAGGAGGAATGCTAAACTCTTGCATCACGCCACTGGGCCTTTGATGCTCTATTTTAACCTTTTGACATGTGGAACACTTTGCCACAAATTCTGATATGTTCCTCTTTATACCATTCCCCCAATAGATTTCCACAAATCATGGTACATCTTGGTAGAACCAGGATGGATGGAGTATCGCGTACCATGCGCTTCCGCCATAATCCTTTGCTTTAAGTTACCAACATCAAGAACACATAATATTTCTCGTAGTCTCAAAACGCCATCTCCCCCTTGGGAGAAAACCTCCACCTTTTGGTCTTTAACTGACTTTTTAACCTAACCAAGGTAGGATCCCTATCTTGCTTCTCCTACACTTTCGAAACTAAAGAGGATTCAGAACCTCTTTGCACTCCTATACTACCCTCAGCATCACCAAACAACCTAACCCCCAATCTAGCCAAACGATGTACCTCATGGGCCAACTCCTTCTTACCAATCTCCACATGTGCTACGCTACCCAGGGACTTCCGACTAAGGGTATCTGCTACTATATTGGCCTTGCACGGATGATATAGCACGCTCATATCATAATCTTTCAAAAATTCTAACCATCGTCTCTACCTAAGATTCAACTTCTTTTGGGTGAATACATACAGCAAGCTCTTATGGTCCGTGAAGACGTCGACATGGACACCATACAAATAATGTCTCCAAATTTTCAAAGAAAAAACCACGGCAGCTAATTCAAGGTCATGGGTAGGATAATTCTTCT
>NW_025891466.1:0-2974 GCF_002878395.1 Capsicum annuum
GAACTTGGAATCTTGAATAAATTTGCAGAATTAATGGTGAACTTTGGAGGTTCTTGAAGTTCTTGAACTGGGACTTGGAATCTTGAATAAATATGTAGAATTAATGGTAAACTTTGGAGGTTCTTGAAGTTGAATGTAGGAGCTTAGGGTTTTTTTTTTTGAGTAAATTTGATGAAATATAACATATAATGCTTCTAATAGGCTTTAATATAGGGTTTGGACGGATTTTGCGGTAGGGAGAATGGCCAAAACGCCCCTAAAAATCAAATAATTCTTGAATCTGTCCTTTGGTGGACTATTTTGATAGTCTGAAGTAGATGAACCATAACGTGTTACTCCGATATCCAAATTGAATGAAACAAATTTCATTAGAAAGAAGACTCTCATATCTTTCCATTGATATATAGTATCTCACCCAGATCATTGTGTACGAGGAGTTATGATCGTTTGAATTTGATCCAAAAATTCGCTTTTGATAGGCTGAAGTAGATCGACCATAACTTTTTGCTCCGATAGACAAATTGGATGAAACCAATTTCATTGGAAAGAGGACTCGCAGAGATTTTTGTTGATATATAGTAGATCACCCATATAATTATGTACAAGGATGCACCAGGCCTCAGTACTTTTTTTTTTGCACGTTTTACTGTTCACAACTATTTACGGTTCAATCGGAATGTTCATAACTCGTCGCTCGGGTGTCCGTTTTGGATGATACACATATCATTGGAAATATTATTCAATACTCTAAGCAATGGTGGGTCATAATCTAAGACATTATGTATGAAAAATTTATAATTCATTCTAGAAGATAGAACCCAACACGTTTACGCACAAAATTTCAACGAAAAATTTTCTGGGGTATTACATCATCACCCCCTTGGAAACATTCATCCTCAAATGAAACTAGACATGCCAAGATTAGATAGGGAATAAATCATACAGCTGAAACCATTCGTTAGACTCATCACCACATCGTTTCTCACTCCGAATGCAACATAGAATGCATAAGTTCAAGAAACTACAGCTGAACACATAATAAATGACAGCTGAACTGCTGCAACTTTTATCAAAAGTGCATGATTTAGGAAAGAATGGTACCTTCGGCTTGATCGGAGTTCACGAAAAATAGGTGTGGGTACTTAGATCGCATATCCGCCTCAGTTTCCCAAGCTGCACCCTCAACAGATTGGTTTCGCCACAACACCTTGACCAAGGGAACTTCTTTGTTCCTTAGTCTTCGGAAACTGAAATCAAGAATCTCAACAGGAATCTCATCAAAAGAAAGATTTTCGTAAATGTCAGCACTCACAGAGGAATCCACTACCACAGCATCGCTAATATGCTTTCTAAGCATGGAGACATGGAATATTGGATGAATAGAGGACAACTCGGAAGGCAACTCGACCTCATAAGCTACCTTACCAACACGGCTAAGAATTTTGTAAGGACCAACATAACGGGGACTAAGCTTCCCCTTCTTTCCGAATCTCTTCACTCCCCTCATGGGTGAAATTTTCAGATACACTAGGTCACCAACTTCAAAATCAAGGTCTCTCCTTCTAACATCCGCATATGACTTCTGACGACTCTGCGCAGTTTTCAAACTTTCCCTAATCAACTTAACTTTTTCCATAGCCTCAAATACCGAATCAAGACCACTCACAGCCGTTTCACCCACCTCGAACCAACCTATGGGTGATATTTAACGTACATATCTCACAAGTCAAAGGAAGAATTTGACTTGTGAGATATGTATCTTAATTTAATTTTTTTATAACTGTGATGTTTTTGTCAGGTTGTCATCTCAACTGATTTTACGAGATATTGTCACCTCTTACTAGCTAGGAACAAATATCAAGTCATGTTTTAATTTATTTTCAAATTATTTTAGGTTAAATCGAAATAGAATTAAGTATTTTATTTAGGAAGATAAAGAAGTCAAGGAAGAATGTTGATGTATGTTTGCATATTCATTGTTTTATTTATTTAATTTATTATAATCATGACCATCTTGCAAGATTTATGTTTTATGTTGTTTGAATTTATTTGTAAGTACTGTATTCATACCATATTCAATTGTACTCATATTTTTTATGCTAATATTTTGATTGAAAACTATATATTTTTAAATTTCATAATTGATTTTTACTCAATACTTGTTATTAAATTTTGATACTTTGTAGTATGTCATCATCTACATCGGAGAGTCTAGATTATCATATTTACCTCAATATTGGATAAATTTATCATAACATAAATGCTCTCTAAATTCATATACCTTTTTCCTAATTCTAATAACTTTATTTTAATTTTTTTAAAAAAATATAATTTTTCTCACTTGAATTTGTAAAAATTATTTTCAAAACTGCTTTAAGGCTTAAAATTTTGAAACAGATACAAAATCTAACTTATTAATAAGAATTGATAATTTTACTGACTTTTCTCTAACATTGAAATTATATCATTTATATTCATTTTTGCACTCAACAATCATTAGCTAAATATAAGCCATAATATATAAAGCAATTAAAAGATAATAAATAAGTGATTAAGTGAAAATGAAAAAGACACAGAAGCAACTATTAACATGTAGAAGACATTGTTAAATTAAATATTTAGTGATCAAAAAGAAAATATTTGTTGGTTCTTTCTCTATTTCTAATTGTTTAATTTCCAGTTAAATGCTTATTGCTCCTAAGTGATTATTATTTTGATATTTTTTAATTATATTGAATAAATACTATACTATAGTAATACTTATTCTAAATTAAAGAAATAAACAAAAGTTACTAAGAACTTTTATAATCGCGCGAAGTGCGAATATGTTCCCTAGTTAATATAATAATTATGCAATTTTTTTTATTTTTGTTTATCGAATAAAGAAGTTATGTTTCTTATTTTTAATTTAAAAATTATTTATTAACCTATTTTTCTTGTGATTTTAAATTCAAACTTGTATTCACCCAATTTT
>NW_025891466.1:5974-10410 GCF_002878395.1 Capsicum annuum
TAAAAATATGGGGAACATGTTTTTGAAGTAAAGTTCCAATTTTGCCCTTCTTTTCCAAAAATCCATTTTGGGGGTCCATTTTGACCCCGAACTAAAAGTAGTCAATATGGGTGTTTTTGGTTTTGTCTTGGCGTGTTGATACAAGCATGAAGAGAACAAGGATTTCAAGATCTTGTAGAAGATTCAAGTTCGTATTTGCAAGTGCTTGAAGACCCTTTTGGAGCCTTTTCAAAGCCTTGAGCAAGTTGAGGAGAAAAGGAGGAATCTCTATATCACATAGGTGCCTATTCATTAAGGGCATAGTAGTCTTTACACTTCAAAAGACCACACTCTAAGGGAGCCTCTTCCAAAGCCTCATCAAGGGAAATTTAGTCATTGTTATGTAATAGTAAAAATAGACATTCTAGATTGTATTTTCATTAGATTTTGGACATTTGAAATGAGTGACTTCTAAATTGTAGTTTTCTTCTTCTCTTAGAGAGAGAATCCAAAACTAGGGTCTTCATTAGTGATGGATTTCACTTGTGTTGACAAATTGTCAAGAAAGGTTGGTGGTTGGGGAAGGTGACTCCTTTTGTGTCTACCTAAGAATGAGGTGTAATCAACGTTGGTGATTTGTGTTTAAGTGTTTAATATACACTTTAGTGCTTCTCATGAATGTTGGTAAATGTCTCATTATCTATCCTTTTTCTTTTTGAATCTTCTATTTGTGTTATTCTAGTTCATCTCCCCTTTCTTCTATGTGTTTAGTTTTCGGATTTTAGTGTTGTTTTGCTCAGATCCATGCATTAGAGTTGTTCCCATAACTCTAAGCCTTGGATCTAAGAAAATCTAAAAGAAAAAGAGTCCGGAGTCAAGAAAAATCACAAAAAAGTAGTTTCTTGTGTCTTGATAGCAGATCTGAATTTCTCAACTTAGATCTACTAATTTTTAGTTTGTTTTGATAGTTTCTAGTGTTAGATTCTTGATCTCTAACACTTAAAGAGTCTAGATCTAAGTTTAGAGCAAAGTTTGGTTGAATTTGAGCTAAATCCACTGTTGTTGTGCCCTGTTTGAAGCTTTTGAGATGGGATCTTATTTTTTATCATCTTGTTTGTGGTGTTTTGTGGCTGATTTTATGTTGGTTGTGTTTGTCTTGGCCTAAGGAATCTAGATCTAAAAGAAAATTCAAATTTGGGGTTCATTTGATAGAGGG
This sequence comes from Capsicum annuum, assembly GCF_002878395.1. NCBI lineage: Eukaryota > Viridiplantae > Streptophyta > Magnoliopsida > Solanales > Solanaceae > Capsicum > Capsicum annuum. Next base: position 7,170 of record NW_025891466.1, read on the forward strand.
TCAAACTTTAGTCAACTCTTGAATATTCATCTTGTTCTTCAATCTTCATCATATCTTGTTGGGGAAGAATATTCAAGAGGTGCATTTGATCCCAAAAGGTGGAGGAGAAAGGGTGTACTAGTTGTTAAAGGCAATTTCCAAGAAGCTTTCTAGTCTTGCCAAAAGAAGAAAACAACAAAGACAAAGGGAATCTTCAAGTACAAAGCAAGTACAAAAGGGGGGACCATTGTTTTTGAATTCATTTGAAGCTCCAAAAAGGCTTTCAAACCTTCAATTTTTCCCTCCCAAACGAAATTCTTCTTCTCCTAAAGAGCGTTTGGCCGAGACATGAAGTTTGGAAATTGAAAATCTTTGCAAAAATTAACGACCAACCACATTGTGCCATGTCATCACTAGTTGATCAACCTAATTAAGCTCTAAACTAGATTTCTTGGTTTTTTATTTTTTATTCTAGTTTCTTGTGTGTTAAACTCTTTCACTAATTATCAAACTAGTAACTACCTACTAGGTTGATAATTAGTTTTGAGTCCGTTTGTTCGTGTCTTCGATTTTTTGTGTGCTTTTCTCATTTTAATTTGTAGTAGTTTATTGGTTCAAGTCCGTGCATTATTTTATTTGAGTCATATCAAACAAAAATCGATTCCGGGCCAAAGTAGATTCACCACTCATTCACTTGCCAAGTATATGCCAAGATTTCAATACTTGTGAAACCAAGTGTGAGGTAAGAAATGAGTGTGAGAGTGGTGAGGCTCTTTTTGAACTAACTTGTTTGTTCATTTTGTAGGTTTTCTCTTTGCTTCTTTTTGCTTCTTATTAGGTACAATTGTGATGGAAAACGAAGGTACTACATCCCAACCTTTGGGAAATGATGCTTTGGGAGTATTGTTGGCTAAGATGGATGTACTTAGCCGAGACTTTAAATGGTATCAAGTCCTTCCTCAACCAAATTCGGTTCCCCCTCTACAAACTTTCCTAAACCAAACTCAATCCATCCAAGTAGGAGAAGTGGGAGAGTTATCACCTAAGGATAAAAAGGTTAAGCCTCAAGATGGAGAGAAAATGAATGGTGGGGTACAAGAAGGATGTAAAGAAAGGAGGAGAAAGGAAAGGGAAACCATGGGTAGTGAAGTTGGAAGGGGAAAGAAATGCTTGATTTTGGATCTTGTCCACAAAGAATCCTTATTACTCACTAAACCAAATACTAGCATTTTTCCTAGTATTTTCTCTTCTCATGTGCAGGTTCAAGACCCAAGAAGTCCCAAGGAGAAGCCCAAGGAAGTTCCCTTCAAGCCTTTGGCTGAAAGTCCCAATTTTGGGATAAGTGATGAAGAAGTGAGTCCAAAGGAAAACCTTGACATATTCCCTTGTAATGTGGAGCATGAAGGCTTCCCTAATGCAAAACCAAGTGAATAACACACTTGCCATGATCTACAAGGTAATAAAGCTATCTTCTACACCCCTAGAAACTTGAATGTTGTGATATAGCTAGTAGTGACCAAAGTGGTGTAGTTTTGAATTTTCTTAGTAAAGAAGTGTATGAATCTTCCTTTTGTGATACTTTTGGTGTTGTTAGGTTGCATAAGGACTAATATTTTGTTGTGAGTACGCAAACACTAGTTGATCCTTTAGATGACAAAATCAATTCTTTTCGTAAGAATGATTTGTGTCCATCTAGTGCTAGAACTTATGACTTGAATAAGGTTCCACTACCAAGTGACAAGAGTATTCACACACTAGTTGACCCTTGTAAAAATTGAGGTGAGCCTACGTTGGTATGTGAGTTTCCAACAACTAGTGAAGATGTGAATGATGATCAATTTACTCACGAATGTAGTCCACTACTTGAGTTTATGTATGATGTGCTTGATGAGTCTCAAGTTAGTGATGGTGTTGATAGAGTTGATCATGAGAGTGGATATGATTCTTTGATCATATTGTGTGATGAAAGTCTCATTGTTAGTTTTGCTCATAGAAATCATGAAAATGAAAATGATGTGAAGAATGACATGTATCTTTTTGAGAGTGAACTTATAGGCTTCAACTTCTTACCTTTGGATACTAATCCTCTCTCAAAGAAATATGTTTTGTATAAAGTTGGTGAGATTAATCCTTGCATGACCCCTAGTGATATGCAATGTGATGTGTTTAATAGGAAAGGTGGTACGCTGAAGATTCACTTGTTGTCCTATTTCTTGAGATCTATCAAGAAGATAGGGTTGAGTGAAGATTATGTTAACCATTCAATTCTTGATGGTGATCTCCCACTTTTAGTAAAGATTGGTCAATCGGGTGATAAAGACCTTGATATGATTGAATGTTTAGGAAACCCAAGTAATGATTGTTCTTGTGAAAATGGCCTTTATTGTGATTCCTTTTATACTTATGATGGTTTGTTTCTATGTAAGGATTACTCCCTTGAAAAAGAAGGCAGTGCGTGTGTGGAAATTCCATCTACTTCTTCTCTATATGTTTCTTATGTTGAGCATACTCATAGTGAGGATTTTGAGATTAGTAGTGAGTACATGCATGAGAACACTATAGTTGAAGTTGACTTGCGGGACACATTTCTCTACCTACTTTTTTCCCATGGTATTTCTAATGGTGATGAAGAGGGTATGCCTTGGAAATGATACTTTAGGGGAAAGTGAGTATAGCCTTGGCTTAGATCCTTGGCTACTTATTCCATTTGATCTCGGTGCCCTTTTTAGTGACTTGATTCTGATTTGGAACCCCTTTCTCAAAGGTGGTTTCATATTTATGGACCCTAGGGCAAATATGTCATTGCTTCTTGGTGGTATTTCTTATACACGTGCATCATTGTTTGACACACTTGTGCTTAAGTTACTTGAATCTCAACTTGTGGATACCAAGTTTATGTTTCATTTGAAAGGAAGGAACCGTATGAGTTTAAATGACTTGATTCCATCCTTATATACTAAGTCTTTTGAATCCATTGGCATTCTTATAGATGATAGCACCTTGGATGATTTCTTTACACTTGATGCCTTCCTATACTACCTCTTTGCTTATGATGATATCCCTGCTAGTCTTGGATTTATTTTATGTAGAGGTAGTAAGTTTGGTGGCTAGTTTTCTTGTTTGAATTACGATGATATGTAGGTGAGGTGGACCTTTGTAGAGGTAATGATACAAATGTATCTTATGGTTCCTAAGCCAAAGGTAGTCTTACCTTTTGGGTATAGTAAAGCCATTAAGACAATTGTAGTTTCCTTATCTCTTG
>NW_025891466.1:13410-28036 GCF_002878395.1 Capsicum annuum
GTGGATGTATTTCAAATGTGAACAACCTTGGCCTGTTGATATATGTGATGATTTTGGGTTGTACTTTTCTTTCTTTGATATCTATCTTTATCATGTCCTTTGTGATACTTGCGGTACATGTTTGATGATTATAACAAAGGATTATTGGCTATATTCCAAGAGTGTACCCCCTTGGTGTGTTCATATAATTTTGTTACTAATGCTAACCCTCCTATTATGAGGATGGTGTGCTTTTTGTCTCTCTCTTTGGTTTTGCAAGATGTGAATTTAAGGACCAATTTCTTTCAAGATGGAGAGGATGATACAAGCATGAATAGCATAAGGATTTCAAGATCTTGTAGAAGATTCAAGTTCGGATTTTGTAAGTACTTGAAGACCCTTTTGGAGCCTTTTCAAATCCTTGAGCAAATTGAAGAGAAAAGGAGGAACATCTACATCACATAGGCAACTATTCATTAAGGGAATAATGGTCTTTACACTTCAAAATACCACACTCCAGGGGTGCCTCTTTCTAAGACTCATTAAGGACAATTTAGTCATTGTTATGTAATAGTAGAAATAGACATTCTATCTTGTATTTTCATTAGTTTTGGGACATTTGAAATGAGTGACTTCTAAATTGTAGTTTTCTTCTTCTCTTTAGAGAGAGAATCCGAAACTAGGGTCTTCATTAGTGATGGATTTCACTTGTGTTGACAAATTGTCAAGAAAGGTTGGTTCTTGGGGAAGGTGACTCCCTTTGTGTCTACCTAAGAATGAGGTGTAATCAACGTTGGTGATTTGTGTTTAAGTGTTTAATATACACTTTAATGTTTTTCATGAATGTTGGTAAATGTCTCATTATCTATCATTTTTCTTTGTGAATATTCTATTTGTGTTATTCTACTTCATCTCTCTTTCTCTAGTTGCTGATTTTTGCTTCTTTAGTGTTCAATTTTGGTTTTAGCTTTGTTAAAGCTATCACGCGTAAATTTCATATTTGATGTTTTTAGTGGAGTTCGGGATTGTTAGTGAAAAGTAAGGTCGCCGATTTAAGTGTAGCAGATCGGTTTTGACTTTTGAGGTAGGTTATGGCTTAACTCTTTCAGACTGGGTTGAGTAGTAAATAATGGTACAAAATGCATGTTAAGGATGGGAACTAATCATGAAAAATGGCTATCTATGTGTTGTGCCCGTGTGGGGGTTTATATGTGATGTAATTATCAAAATTGTGATATTATGTGATATGTGTGACTGTGTGGGGTCCTATGTGATATTGATAGCCTTGAATACATATGAATAATTGTATTGTGTTGTTAAAATGCTAATGGGATACCATTGGTGTATTGTGATCATATTCATACTTTATTGGCAAATGAGACATGTGAAAATTCATGGATGATACGAAAATAATGAGCGGATATCGACGCATCTGGTTGTGGAAATGTATTATTGTGGTTGGTTGTGAAAATATATCATATGGTTGTTTGTGGAAATACTCATTCTGATTGGTTGTGAGAATTACATCTTCATATCATACTCATTCATAAAACATTGGTACCACCGTGGCAACATCTGAGAAACACTGGCTACATATTTTTAAAAGATATTGTAACATCTTATAAAATCCTTTCTAAGGGATGTGCTGAAAAGAAGATATGTGGATTGTATAAGGTTTGACAAACCCCCTATTAGTCCTGTGTTGGGAGGCATGCCTCCATAGGTGTATACGGGGATTGTACGATGATCTTGGAGGTTGTGCGACTACCTCGTGCATCATCATCATATACATTGCACTTACTTTATTGTGTTATGCTGTGTTATATTGGCATATTGACTTGTCATCTATATTTTTATCAAAGCTTCTTTTACTTATATTTGTTGATCTTGTATATGCATGTTCCTCTTGTTCTTTTTATGTGATATAATACGTACTTTTGTTCTCTCTTAGTGTGATATTACAATGTATGTGAGGTATATTAGAATTTTTATTGCAAGCGGTGTGGGCTACCGTTGTGGGAGATTTTCTGATTGCAGGTGATGTACCCTTAGTGTATATTTTTTATGCTTTATTTAATACTTTGCTTGGTCAGCATATGATACCTACTGAGTACAAGTGGACCGCACTCATGCCTACTGCTCCCTTTCGGTGCAGGTCCGAGCTCGAGTGTTCACCCATTTTGGGGGTCCATTTTGACCCCAAACTAAAAGTATTCAATATGGGTGTCGTTGATTTTGTCTTGACACGTAGATTTCATATTTGATATTTTAAGTGGAGTTTGGGATTATTCGTAAATATTAAGGTCACCGATTCAAGTGTAGCGGACCGATTTTGACTTTCGAGGCAGGTTATGGCTTAACTCTTTCAGACTAGGCTGGGTAGTAAATCATGGTACAAAATGCATGTTAAGGATGAGAACTAATCATAAAAAATGTCTATCTATGTGTTGTGACCGTGTGGGGGCTTATATGTGATGTAATTGTCGAAATTGAGATATTATGTGATATGTGTGACCGTGTGGGTCCTATATGATATTGATAGCCTTGAATACATATGAATAATTATATTGTGTTGTTAAAATGATAATGTGGTACCATTGGTGTATTGTGATTATATTTATACCTTATTGGAAAATGAGACATGTGAAAATTCATGGATGATACGAAAATAATGAGCGGATATTAACGGATGTGGTTGCAAAAATATATCATTGTGGTTGGTTGTGGAAATATATCATATGATTGTTTGTGGAAATACTCTTTGTGATTGGTTGTGAGTATTACATCTTCATATCATACTCATTCATGAAACATTGGTATCACCGTGACAACATCTGATAAACACTGACAACACCTTTTTAAAAGATATTGTAACACCTTATAAAACCCTTTCTAAGGGATGTCCTGAAAAGGAGATATGTGAATTGTATATGGGTTGACGAACCCCCCATGGGTCCTGCGTTGGGAGGCTTGCCTCCGTAGATGTATACGGGGATTGTGCGACGATATCGGAGGTTGTGCGACGATCTCGTGCATCATCACCACCACCACCATCATCATCATCATCATATACATTGCACTTACTTTATTTTGTTATGCTGTGTTGTATCGACATATTGACTTGTCATCTATGTATGTATCATATCTTCTTTTACTTGTATTTGATGATCTTGTATATGCATGTTCCCATTGTTCTTTTTATATGTGATATAATACTCAATTTTGTTCTATCTTAGTGTGATGTTGCAATATATGTGAGATATATTAGAACTGTTAGAGCAAGCGGTGTGGGCTACCGTTATGGGACATTTTCTGATTGCAGGTGACGTGCCCTTAGTGTATATTTTGTATGCTTTATTTACTACTTTGCTTGGTAGGCCTATGATACCTACTGAGTACAAGTGGACCGTACTCATGCCTACTGCGCCCTTTCGGTGCAGGTCCGAGCTCGAGTGCGCCTCAGCTTGCTTGACTCGAGCGATTATTGGAGCTTCTAAGATAGCGGTTGGACATTCATATGTCCGAAATTCACCTCTATCTTTCTATAATAGTTATGTCTTTATTAGTATTCGGAGATAGATATTATTATATTTGTGGTTATTTTTGTGATGCATTTGACTCTTGAATTGTATTAGTAGTTCTTACACTATTGATATCTGGTTTTGGGAATGATTATTATTTTGAATAAGTTTTTCCACATTGTTATGATTATTTATATGGTTTGACTTCGTTCTAGAAGCCTTACCTTAGGGATATTTCTATCTTTTTCTCTTTTCGTATCAGTTTTGGTGATAAACTTACTTGTCAAGGTATGCCATGACAAGTGTCATCATGACCCTGATTTTTGGGTCGTGACAGTTAATACATGTGAACTGTATAATTTTTAAGATTCTAATTTAGTTCTTCATCGTCGTAGTAAAAAGGAGAGAAAATTGAATTTGATTCTTTATTTTAAAAAAAAAAATAGGAGTAAGCTTGTGACGCGTTCACTAAAAAGAATCTGTTATAACGTGTCGATGTTTATGTCTAAAAGTATTTTGAAATTTTGACTGTTGTTATTAGTCAAATTATTTAAATATATAGTTTAAATTTATTACAAGTTGGTTCGGACACCATGATTATAAAAGAAAATGATTTAAACATAATTAATAATTAGAGGTCGTATTAGTAATATCTATAAGTAATAACTGACAAGTTATCAAATCAGCGTAACACGAGAGCATAAGCCCCTCCACAATATTAGCGGACGACTTTTTAGGATTGTTGTTAACCAAATTGACACACTTGAACTATATGAGTTTTATAATTTCTATAATGTATTGATGTTCACCATGTCTAAAATAAGACTCGTATTTGATAGCAACTAACCCTTATAAAAGATACTAAATTGATATTTAAGGTACGTATATTATTTATTAAAATATATTAATAAATAAATATATATGTATAACTAATATTATATAAATAATTAATTCATATTTTTTGATAACTTTCCACGACCCACATAATTTAATAAATAAAAATGAGTCTATAAACTCGATCAACAATAAAATTCTACTTTAATTAAAAAATTAAAATTGTAATGTAGTTAATCAGTTATGCTAGATGAAGAAATAAAAAATAAAAATATGTGACATAACATAAAATTACAAGAAGTAATGATTGAGAAATAAAAAGAAAGGAAATGGAACATAAATAATCTAAAATAAAAAATTTAGATTAAAAAGTAGGAATTAAAAAAATTAAAATAGTACAAAAAATTTGAAAGAATTGAACCGACTAAATAAAAACTAAAATAATCAATACTCACCCCTATAAAGAATTAAAGAAATAAAATTAACTGAAATATCCACGCGACACCTTTTAATTCGTAAAGAAATTGATGAAAGAGGCTAAATTTTTATTTTTATTTTATTTTTAATTTGGAAATAATTTAAAATAAAAAGTTAGCAAATGTATAATTTATTGATTTCATAAAGTAACTTTTTTTGTCTAACGTGTGTGATAGTAGTAATAATTATATGTAGGGTTGACACATATGAACTAAATGATTTTATTATTATTATAATGTGTTGATGTCTGTCATGTTAAGGTATTTTAAATTTTGACTGTCGTGATTAAAATATTTAAAAATCTTAATCAAACATTAACAACAAATATAAGTAATGATTCAATAACAAGTTAACAAATTGACGTAATATAATAGCCCCAAGACACTACAATATTAATACGTGACCCTATTGGGTCGTTGTTAACTATGATCAACACATATAAATTATATGATTTTTAATATTTGTATATCGTGTAAATGTATATCATGTCTAAAGTATTTTAAGTTTTGACTGTTGTTATTGAATATTTTAAATTATATTAGAAATTTATATAAATAAGTAGTTTAAATTTATTTAAGCATAATAATTAATAAAATTACTTTATTAGAGATCATTTTAATACCAAATATAAGTAATGATAGAAAGTTATCAAAATCGATGTAACATAAGGGAGCAAGACTAGGACATTAACACGTGACTCTCTTGGGTTGTTGCTAGCAAATAGCAATAGTTGACACATATCAACTATATAATTTTATGATTTTTATAATATGTCGATAGATATCATGTCTAAAATATTTTGAATTTTGATTGTCATTATTAAAGTATTTATAATTATATTTGAAAGTATTTAAATGCATAGTTTAATTTTAGTTAGACATAATAATTAATAAAATTACTTAATTAGAGATCATAATTACAAAAAATATAGGTGTAAAATTATACTACATATTTAAATAAAACTTCAAATATAATTAGAAAGCCAAATTATTATTAACCAAAGTCATTCGATCATACAAATTATCATAAGTTATTTAATATTTCTAAATTTCTTCACTTAGCATTAAAAGAAAAAAAAATGGCATTTATCTAATTATTTTTGTACATTATTCTTCCAAGTAAAGTGAACAAAAAAATGTTCAATCCCCATATATTGAAAAAAACCCATATATTGAAAATAGTTAATAAATTATTGAGAAAAATTTAAATTGAGTAAGGGTAAAAATGTAACCAAAAATTTGAGTTGCAGTGTGAATAAACATTCAAATATCATTGTGGCCATCGTGGCCGAAAGAATTTTTTCTTGAAGTTCTTAATTACAAAAAAGGACCAAGAATACCCTTAACATATTAGAAATAGTTTAAAATGCATTTTTTCCAAATTCCATCAATTAGATTAAATTTGTCCTCCTTCCACCTATTAAATAAAAAATATCAATTTACACCAAAATATTAATTTATAGGTCATTAAAATGTGTCAAATAAGGGTGTTAATTTAAGGAGGAAGATGCGGGGGGGGTGGGGGATGGATCAAATTATTAAACTATATATTTAAATAATATTTAAGTATAATTTGTGAAATATTTCAATAAAGATAACTCAATACACTTTAGAAATGGTAAATATTTCATTAACGACAACTCAACACACTTTTACATGCAAATTAAAATCTCTAGATAACTTATTTACTTTAGTGATATTATTTTCTTTAAAAAACAATTGATCTTTTTAGATAATTATATATAAAAACCTGAATGCTCATCTCGAAAAATAGTATGAGAATTCTTCTTAATAAATTAATATATATTTTTTAGAAAATAAAATTCTTTATTTTGGTTAAATGATTTTGCTGAGTTAATATGCTTATTATTTTTTAAAAAGTGATGGTTTACTGATATAACATGTTATTTAGAAGAGGAGGGAATTTTTGAGCTATTTAGTGATTTTTTGAGAAAAATATTAATAACTGAGTGACATTATTATCTTAGCAAAAACGAAAAGTGATTTTTAAGCGACTCTAGAAACATTGATAACAATCCAAGAAAATGACTTTAGAAAAAACTGAAAGTTTAAGTAATGATAAAAGATTTCTAAGAATGAAAATTTCTTCGTAATAAATTAATATATCTTTTAAAATAAAAGTATAAGAATATAATTTTGACTAAATAAGTTTGATGATTTAAATAGATCTACTATTAAAAAAGTAATTTAATAACATGGCCTACCAATTCAAATTCATGATCCTTAATTTTAACTCCATTGTTCATTTCCATGCATTGGGATTGTTTTCAATGTATTGAAAAATGGTTATTAAATAAAATAATATTAGAAATTCAAATTTAAGATGAAATGAGCAAAAATGTGTAAAAACTAACTAGTTTATAGTGTGAATAAACTTTTTACTATTGTGGCTAAATTTTTGTGGCCAATTTTTTTTTCCTTATATTTAATTAAGTTACATGAAAAGTTATTAAACATAATATATGTACCTTAAATTCATTAATTATTTTTGTATAAATAAATTTTTTAGTTGTTCAATAAGTTTAGAGAATAGAAAAAAGTTAGTGCATTTATTAAGAAAATTTGAAGGAAATTTATTTGAGAAAATGATGTACAAGGCTATGTAAGTCTTTTCACAATTTTAAAAAATTTGGGCCAAAAAATTGTGATCATTTAGCACTTCCCTAACCAAAATTAATTATAAATATTTATTATTTTAACTTAAATTTAGTATGCAATATATAATTGTTACTCCCTCAGTTCGTTTTTACTTGCCACTAATTTTTTATTTGAATTTCTACTGTTACTTATTATTTTTGACATATCGAGAAAAAACAACTTTTTTTTTCCTATTTTACCCTTAGCATTAATTGCTTTTTCTCCAAATTAATTTCAAAACACAATGTAAATATAATTTATAGGGGTATGGTGGTAAAATAACCATGTTATTACTCCCTCCGTTTTGTTTTAGTTGACCCTTATTGATTTAACACACCACTTAAGAAATTATTTAATAGAGACTTATTTTACTAAAATCACCCTATTAATTATGCATTAAAAATATGAATTTGAGTAAATACACTTTGTTTAGTCATTTAACGTTGAGGGTAACATGAGAAGAATATCATAAAATTTTCTTGATTTAATCAAAGGAACAACTAAATTGAAATAAATATTTTTAAAAAGAGGGCCAATTAAAATGAAACGAAGGGAGTAATTATTTTTCATAATGAGTGTGTCAAGTCAAAATATGACAAGTAACTATTTTTCTTAATGAGTGTGTCAAGTCAAAATATGACAAGCAACTGTCAATCAATACTTGTCCATGTTACTAAAATTAAATATCCAACAATAATTGTCTAGTTTGAAAAATCAATCAATAGTTACTCAATTCTACTCATTTGACCATTACTATTAATTACTATTCATCATTCAATACAGTTTTCAAAGAATTAAGTTTATTATAGTCAAAGACTGATATAGTAAAATTACCTTTATTTATTTATGAAAAAAGTAAATTAAACTTAAGTCCATAATTATGCTAATTAGCAATTCTTCTAAAAAAAAATAAAATAAGTGGATAGCAAAATAGCAATATTTTAGTAGCTCCTTATCCTTCCTTATTATTCTCTCTCTTTTATATCTATGACCTTTTCTTCTCTTTCTTTTTAATTTAATTTTTTTTTCTATTTTTGGTTTTTGCCTTTTCGTTTATTTTTTTCTTTCTCATTTCCCCCTTTTTCTTTTCCTGTTTTTTTTCCTATTTTATTTTTTAACTCTTTTATCTCTATCTTTTATTTCTCTTTTTTTTTTTCTTTTCTTTTTCTTTTTCTATTTTCGTTTATTTTTTTTTTTCTATTTTTTGTTTTTTTGTTGTTTCTTTCTTTTTGTTTTTTTTTTCCTTTATTTGTATCTTCTATTTCTTTTTATCTCTTTTTTTCGTTCTTTTTGTATTTTTTTAATTTATTATTTTTTGGTTCGATTTTATATTTTTTAATATTTTTTTTAAAATATGGCTACCTCAAGCACAAGCCATGAATGATAATTGAAAATATCAATTGTTTATTATATTTGTATTCGTATCATCATTTACATTTTTATATTCGTTGATACAATTGTACTTATGTTTTATAATTCTCACATGTATTTATATGTATTTTATGGTTCACACTTGTATCTATATTTTATAATTCACATCATCATTTACATTTTATATAATTCACATTTGTATTTAAAGAATAATTTTATATTTGTAATTATATTTTATTTTCGTTGATACGCTTGCATTTTTAAAGAATTATCCTTTAATATATTTTTAAGTTGACTGAATATTGTATTTGTATTTGTAATTTCATTTATTTTTATTTGAATCTGTAGTGGATGGCATCATTTGTGTTTTTAAATAACTGAAAAAGAATTACTATTTTTGTTTCTATAAACACTTGTATTTATATTTATTGATATGATTAAATAAAAATAATACCAATACAAATGATAAATTATACAAATACAAATATTAAATTTGTATGAAATGATACATGTTTATACAACTTGAGCCACACGTATATAAATGATACATGTTTGTATACAAATATAAATGATAAATCTGACATACAAATACTGATGATACATTTGTATTAAATGATACATTGCATATACATTTGTATATTTTAGACTCAAGAAATATAATTAATACATATATTTGTTTGTATACAAATACAAATGATAAATTGTACATATTCACACTACTTATTCAAATACAAAAAATAAATTTAGTTAAAATATATAATTTGATACAAACAAATATAAAATATATAAAAAATATAAATATAAAATACAACAACAAAAAAGAATAAAAAAATAAAAAATAAAAAGAAGAAGAACGAATAAAAGAAGAAGAAATGACCGCCTCGCTCCCCCCCCCCCCCCCCCCCCCCCCCCCCCCCCAAAAAAAAAAGAAAAAAAAGAAAAAAAGAAAAAATAAATAAAAAAAGAAAATAAAAGAAGTGCAAAGAAAAAAAGTAAAAACACAAATGAAAGGAAAAAAAGAAGTGAGTGAAAAATAGACAGTTTTTTCATCATTCAAATCTATTTTGAATTTTGGAACTCTTTACAAAATTTCTATTTTTAGAAATAGAATCTTTAATTAATTGGGTGAATGCGATTTAAGGGAGCTGCAATTTTTTTGCCTTTTTAAACTCGAGTTGTTACCTAAAAATAAGGTAATTAATTGTATTTGTTTACGGATTTGATGTTGTCTTGCTCATCGAATACATATACATGTTGCTATTTAGAGTTATTAACAAAAGGCTTCTATGTGTCTTCTAATTAGTGAGTATTATTTGTTATTTTTGAACTTTTTCCATTATTTATTGTCTCTTAATCTATGTGTCAAGTTAATAGTGGACATATATTATTGGACGAAGGGAGTATTATATAATATGTGCTTGATCAGTATATGCATAGATTATAAGGGTGTCAAATGGGTGGATTGAACATAAATTAGAGAGATTGAAATTGGCTGAATTAAAAATCAAATTGGGTCATGAGTCGTCCAAATTTACTTAGGACTACGATGAGCTAAAATCTGTTGGGTTAAGTTCAGGAATGGCCCCAAAATTGGTTGGTCTTAGTATTTTGCCCTCCATAAAAAGTTTTATATAATGTCCTCTACAATAGGTGGTTCTAATTTTTTGGCTCCACCTAATAAATTTTGCCTATAAAGCTGATATTTTAATCTTTGCTCATCAGGTAGAAGCTCATGAAAATTGAAGACAATAAATTTGCACAATTAACCAGATGTTCGGCCTTATAGGAAAAAGTTAGAACTTAGATATGTTGCCCATAAAATAGATGCTCGGCACATTTTAAGACAGTAAACATGTTCAATTAACCACAAGTTTTGTCTTACATATAAAGGTTAGAAACTTATTTATTGGGAAAAAATTCAAGATCTGACATCTGAGGGACAATAATTCAAGAACGGATACCTTGGCAGACACTAAGCGTATTTTCTTGAAACTTTTTAGGTCAAGACCCTCCCAATTTAAAATACTGCTATAATTCATAAAAGTAAAATAGTTAATAAACACATAGGAATTTTTTTTTCAATTTTATTATGTTTGATTGGCTTAAATATTTTAAAAAATATATTACAGAAGACATATTTTCCTCCAATTAAAGAAAATTACTTCCTTCATGAAGTAGGTAAATGTATTCCAAAACTTTCTTTCAACACCAACACTTAATCCGGACCCAAGACCCAACTCATTATCCTGACCCAAACCCAGACTAATCCTAATACAAACCCAAGACTAGGAACTTGACCCCAACCCTAATCGAGGACCCAACTCTCGACCCCACCAACTCGGGACTCGACTCTCGACCCTATTGACTTGGGATTCAGCTCTTGATCCTACCTACACCCCAGGACTAGACATTTGACCCTAACCTTGACCCGATTTCCACCTATTGACCTTGATGTAAGACAAGACTCCTGAACCTCACTTGACTCTCGTTCCCAACTTAAGACCCGGCTCCCCATCCTAACCTAGGAACAGACCACGACCTAGAACTCAACTCTCGACTCCGATTAAGAAATCGACCCCAACCAAGGACTAGGCTCCCAACTTCATCCCCAACCCAAGACCCAATTATCAACCTCGACCCGATACCTAACTATTGACCCTGGACCCAACCTAGGTACAAACTCCCTACACAAATTAATAACCTAAACCAAAAACTAGACACCTGACCTTGACCCCCACCTAAGACTCGACTTTCGACCCTAACCTAGGACCAAACTCTCGACCTCAACTACTAAACCAAATCTAAGACCAAACTTGTGACCCTGACTTGACTTTTGACTCTCGACCTCGACCTCAACCTTGACCCCCACCTCAACCCAAGACTCAACCTTGATCCCAATCCAAAACTTGACTCTTTGATCTTATTTCAATTTAGGACCTGACTCTTGACCCTCATTGGGAGCCAACTCCCGATATCGACCTAGGATTCTACTCCTAAGCTTGACCTTATACTAGAGCCAAATGCCAAACTCTTATAAAAAATTCAACCTAGGAACCAACTCCTGATTCGAATTTGGTACTCAATCTTACATCCTGATCTAAGGCTTGACTTTTGTCCCAACCCTAACCTAGGATCTGACTATTGATTCTAATTCGAAACCCAACTTCCAACCTCAACTTTGAACTTTACTCAAGACCTTACTCTCGATTCTCGATCTTAACCCTGACCTCGATTCGAGATCTAACTTCTGAACCCCACCCTGACTCAAAATCTGCCTCCATATTAACTTAATGATAAAATATAAAAAAAAAAAATTTAAAAAGATCTCATCTTTAGCAAGAAGAAAATTTCTTCAATTTGGCAAAGACAGAAAGCAAGTTAAGGTTTGTAGTTAAAATGGGTGAGGAGACGATCATTTTTAAATAGGTCACTCAACCTAAACAAATTTGGGTGGGTTGAATGGATCATTTGTTTTGGGGCTTATTTAGACGATCTTAATTGAGTCTACAACCACTCAGTTTTAATTTGTTTGCTCTACTTTTTTTTTAGTCCGTTTAAAAAGAATGACCCTTTTTTCTTTGTTGGCATCTCTTTAATTTCAGTTTTCTTTATGACATGTATAAGACCATAAGATTAAAGGACATTTTGATACTTTTAACATATTTTTAACTTAGGATCATAAGATTTAAAAGTCTCTTTATTTTGTTAAACTTTGTGTCAAGTCAAAATAGACCAATCAATTTGAATTGAAGAGTAATAAATTACTGCTAGATGGATGAAACCTTGTCTTTTTTTTTTTTTTTTAAAAAGGAAACTAGATTAGCTAATAATGTTAAAAATAATTACGAGTCTAGTCTATCCAAAATTTGAGTTATATTCTAAATATTTGGATTTATTGAAAATGAGTTCATTCCCTTGGTTCTAACTTCTTATAGCCTGTTTGGTGAAGGTTGTTTTTATTTTCTAAAAATGTTTTTTTTTTTTTTTGAAAAATGCTTATTTTAACAAATTGAGGTGTTTGATTAAGTTTTTGAGAGAAAATAAGTGTTTCTAGAAAGAAGCAAAACCAATTTTTCATAAGTTAAAAATAGTAGTTTCTCCTCAAAAACACTTTTTTAAAAAATACTTTTGAGAAAATACACTTAAAAAAACTTTTAAATGTTTGACCAAATACTAATTGCCGCTCAAAAATGTCTTTTTAAAATTATTGGTCAGACACAAACTTCTTTTCACCAAATAAAATTTTGAAAAGCATTTTCTTAGAAAAAAAAAGCACTTCTCAAAATAAGCTTGATTCTAGACTCTTGGCCATGCACTAATTGTTGTTCAAAAATATTTTTTAAAATTTATTGGCCAAACACAAAATACACCTTATCAAAAATATATTTTTGAAAAATACTTTTAAAAAACACTTCTCAAAATAAGTTGATTTTAAAATTTACCCAAACAAGTTATTAGTCCCCAAGTATTTGGATATCATTTGATCTCATGGTTCATTTATGCGTTCTTTGCATTTTTCACCCTTAATTTATGCACTTCTTTTATTTGCTTCCTAGTTACTTATTTTTATAAGGATAAATTAGTTATAACCAAACCTTAAGTTTCTATTATTACTTAAAATTTAATCCAATTAAACTAATTACAAAAGTCCCTTTTTACTCAAAATAGTTGCCTCTTTTCTGATACATCTAAAAAAAATCTACCCACATCCCCTTATTGTGCAGCAAATCAAGCCCAAAAATCAGGAAATATATCCAACGATTTTCTCAACTCACCCATTTTGAATTTCCACCATGTTCTCATCTTGATCTTCAACTTCAACATTTAAGTTACAACTTCCATTAACTTTCTTTTGAATTTCCATCATGTTCTCATTTACTACTTAATTAGATCTAACAACTCCATCTTTCTACCATTAACTTTCTTTTTTAATTTCCACCATTTCATTATGATATGAACGACATTGATTTTCGTGAAAATAGATTGAAATATCAAAACTTTTTTGACAAAATGGCTGTGATATTTAAGTAAAACTTTAGATTGTTTTTATTACAATTTCTATAAATTAATTTTCGTGCATCGTTGTTAGACTATTATGCATCAAAAGATATTTTACTCTTCAGCAATGTATCATATAAGCTAATTGTAGTTTTATATCTCAATGTAAATTATATAATATATCAGATATTTTAAAAAATAAGTCAAGTATAATGCAAACTTAATTACAATGATGTATCTCAACCAAATAATTTAATGGAGAAAAGACATTTTTTCCCCCCGAACTTGTCGCCACAACTCACTTTAGCACTTAAACTTAACTTCCATTTATTTACCCCCTTAACATCTTTAAAGTGAATTATTTTCACCCCTCAAAACTGAATACCACTCTCACGACGGAGAGTGCGCTACACACGAGCCACATCATTGCCAAATCAGTGCCACATCAGTGCCATGTCATTTGCCACGTAAGATTTTTTTTTTTAATAATCCCACACACTAACTTTTGATATTTTTTATATATACTATTTATATATATATATATATATAATTATATATATACACATATATATATATTTAAAAGAGTATATTTTTTATAAAAAAATATATTTTATATAAATAAAATAGACCCCACCCCCTTTCTTCTTCTTCTTCTTCACAACCCCCACCCCCTTCATTCTTTCACAGCCCCCACCCCACCCCACCCCAATTCCTTCTACTTCTTCATTAGACAGCATCCCCCGTCCCCTCCCCTTCCTCCTCCTCCTTCTTCTTCTTCACATAAAAGCA
>NW_025891466.1:31036-40370 GCF_002878395.1 Capsicum annuum
ATAATAATAATAATAATAATAATAATAATAATAATAATAATAATAATAATAATAATAATAATAATAAAAATAGCAGTAAAATGGTCTTTTAAAAAAATAAAAATTCACTCGCTCTTTTGTTTTTTTGCCACGTCAGCTATAGAGAGAAATTTAATTCATTTGAAAGTTGTTAAGGAAGGTAAATAAACGGAAGTTAAGTTTAAGTGCTAAAGTGAGCTGTAACGATAAGTTCAGGGGGGAAAAGATGTCTTTTCTCTAATTTAATGTATCAGAAACTTAAATTAACAATACAATAGTAGATATAATGTTGTTGTATTTGAATATAAAGTAATGTATCATAAGATATTTAGCTTTTAATACAATGTATCAGATAATTTTTACACATATAAAGTATTAAACAAAAAATATAATAATGTATTAGTAACCACAAATAAATGTAATGTGTCATGAATTGTAGTGTATCATGAGAAAATTGAAGGAAAGGTGTCTTTTAAGTCTTGAATGAAGGATTGGTGACATTGACCAAAAGATAGGGTCAAACATCATTAGGAAACTTGATCAAGTTAATTGTGGACTTGATTAATATTTTAAAAACCTTCTAATCTTTTCAAAAATACAAATCAACTCAACCTATACCCCTCTTCAATCCTAATCAACCACTCTCTTTCTCCAGCTTCTCCCAACCAATAGTTTTGCAAAATTTCTCCCTTCAATCTCCGATGATAAATAGTCGAGCGAGTTTCTTTTCGACTTTCAATCGTCAATCGACGTAAATACTTCTCTAGCGACAACAAATTCGAGATCTTCGTCCTCTCATTTTTTTTTCATAGGTAAATGATTATGAAGAAACAGAGGAACTTGAGCCAACTACTCTTCTGGTATTGAAATGTGGACTAAATAAAATCCTAATTTTTGGAATTTCTGCATTTCTTCTTCTCGTTGTCGTACTGTTGATTTAAATTTGTTGGTGATTTTTGGTCACAGTTAATGTTTTTCGTGTGTATGTGTGTGTGTGATATGTTAGTGTTGCTGGGTTGATTTGTTGTTTATCTTGGTAGAAATGGTATTGCAACAGTTGAAATATCTGATGTAATAGATGAAACATATGATGCAACAGATGAAAATCTAATACAACAGATTAAAAATCTGTTGCAACTATGAAAATTTTGATGCAACAGGTGAACAATCTAACAGATCATTCATCTGTTGCAACAGACGACTCTTCTGTTTTGAAGAAATCTAAACAATATTGATCCAACAGATAACTGATTAGTGATCTATTTTCATTCTTTCCAATGGTTTACTCTACATTTTAAAATCTGATGCAACTATGAAAATCTGATGCAACAGGTGAACAATCTAATAAATCATTGATTTGTTGCGACAGATGACTCTTCTGTTTGGAAGAAATTTAAACAATATTGATCCAACAGATAGCTGATTAGTGATTTGTTTTTATTCTTTCCAATGGTTTACTCTTCATTTTACAACAGATTAGGGCTGTTTTTATCCTTTTCAACGATTTACTCATACAGGTCGGTTATCTGTTACAACATATAACATACCTAGTGCAACAGATTAGTGATCCATTTTTATGTTTTCCAATGATTTACTCATTCATTGCAACAGGTCGGTTATATGTTGCAACAGATAAAATACCTGGTGCAATAGATTAGTGATTTATTTTTATTGTTTCCAATGGATTACTCATCCATTGCAACGGGTCAGTTATGTGTTGCATCAGATAAAATTCCAGGTGCAACAAATAGTGCTGTTTTTGTGGTTTCCATGTATTACTCATCTTTTGCAACAGGTCGGTTATATGTTGCAACAGATAACATACCTGGTGCAACAGATTAGTTATTTGTTGGAACTGTTATATTACTGTTATGCATTAATAAATTATAATCTATGTTATTTTCCTGTTAATTTAAGATAACATGACTCCCAAAATAAAAGAAATTGAATCAAGTCTAAGTAAAGGAACAAGTGCAGCAGCTCAGCTACATCCACCACTCTATGAGCTTTCTTTACAAGCGTTATCTCAATCAGGAGCAGAAGATAATGAACACGGGGAGGAGGAATCTTTCAAAAGAGATGATCCAAATACTAATAGCCCTTCCGTCGAAGAGTTGGTAAAAACCTTCAGCATTGATCGTCACCCTGTGAGAATGCAGTGTGATGGTGCCACAGATTTAATGGGTGATCTCGTGGTTAAGTCAGTCATGGGAAAATCTTTCGACGCCTTCAGAAAAATACTTCGAGGACAAAAATTAGATTCTTATTTTAGGAAAAGCTGCTTTGGGAAATATCTTGATTTGCTGGAGGACAACAATGCTCATTTCTAGATGAAAATGGTATATGATCTTCTCAAGCGCAAGTTTATGTATGAAAACAAAGATAATATGGATAAGGTGTGGATAAATTACTGTGGCATGCCTGTTTGTTTTGGTTGGGAGGAGTTTGCATAGTTACCAGACTAAAATGTTATCCTCCTTCTCCTTCTCAAGTTATACCTACTCTGATCCAAAAAAAAGTACCCCGCACACCCAAAAAGAAAAAGGCAAGTCGAGTGATCGTGATGACCTCGTGTCCATTATTGGTCCAAGCTTCAAAAACAAAAATCTAATTGAAGCATTGAAAGGCAAAGGACTTTCCAAGAAGCACAAGCAATCATTGTGCTTGGTTTGGTTTGTACATAATATTCTTTGGGTGAGAGAAGTTAACAACAACATAAGCCTCGGTTTAATAAATCTCTCCTAGGATATTGAGGCATTTAATAGCTATCCTTGGGGTTATGGAAGATTCAAAATGACTGTTGAATATTTGTTGACTCCGTTAACGCCAAAAACAGTCAACTTATATGGTTTTCCATGGGCCTTCATGGTAAATATTTCTTTTATCATGATGTGATTCATCATTTTTTTATTCAATAATGCTTTTGATTTATTGACTTTATTTAATCACATCTGTCTATTGATTTTTTCATCACATAATCCAAAATATTTGATAATATATGCAGCACATCGATGTCATTTTTTACTACCTCCAAAAGAAGGCCAAGTTGCAAACACAAGAACAATACGGATACACAACAGGCAATTATTTGTAAAAAGTTTACATCAATAATGCCTACGATAGGTATTGTCAACAGCAGCCGAAAGTTTCCCAAAATGAAGAATGCTTAATCAACATGATCAAAGGTTTTAGAATTCTAGCTAGCTTACCTTGGTATTTGGTCGACGAAGTGTACATCCCAATCAATTGTGGTGATGAATTCCATTGGGTGTTGGTTGTCGTCGTTCTAAAAGAGAGGCGCATCCGAGTTTATGACTCGATGTCACGAAGGAGATATTTTGGGCCGTCGTCTGAGATACAAAAGCTGGCTAAAATATTACTTACTTACCTTGATATGAGTGGCTTTTTGGATCAAAAGGTTCGTACTGATTGGTCGACGATTGAAGCATACTGGTATAAAATGGCTAATCCATTTGATGTAAAATATGTTGACGGAATTGCTCAATAAACCATTGGTAGCCTGTAAGTTTAAGTTTCATGATTTAGTTTTATTTCACAAATTTCACAACGCTTGCATGAACTACAAGATATGGATTATCTATTTTTTTTATAACGCAGGGATTGTAGTCCATTTGGTGCCACCTATGCCGAGTATTTAAGCGATGGATTACAAGTACCAAATGATGGACTTGATGTCGGATTACTCCATAAAAGATATGCTGCTCTTTTATGGAAATATGGAGAAAAGAAAGCTCAGAAGCTGTACACAACCGACGTTAAAGATCCACGACGACCAAAGCCGAATTCCATAGCACTGGATGAAGAATAACTTGTCCATACTGATTAGATCTTTATAGCTCGAGTCTGTCAATGTAATAACCTATCCTCCTTGGTTTAACTTGTTGCTTTATTTGTATAGTAGATCGTTTGTACTCATAATGATTTTTTTTACATTTCATTTATTTGTTAAGTTATTTTATTTCATGTAATTTCTGAAGGCTTCGATTTATTTTATTCTGTCTATGAATATAATTAATTCTGAGTTTTGAACATGTTAATTGAAATAGAGTACTAGATTCAACTATCGCAAAAGATAATACATCTGCTGCAACAGACGACATATCTTATCAGACAGATTTAGACATATGTTGCAACATGAGATGCAACACGTAGGTCATCTGCTGAAAATTATATAACAGGTCTTCCTACCTTTTTTATTTGCTCCAACAAATTACCGATCAGTTGCAACAGATAAGTTATATGTTGCAACATATCATAAATCTGTTGTGACTGACAGACGGGGAACATCTGCATAACGCAACAGATGAGTAATCTATTCCAATAGATAATCAATCTGTCACAACAGGTACTATATCTGTTATGACAAATATAAAATCTATTGCATTATAAAAATTCAACTTTGCCAGACATAAAAATTATTGCCCCTATATGTATAGTGAATTGGCTTGAAATGAAAATTTGTTATCGTGTTCATCTCTGTCTTTGTACATGTTCTTTTTTATATACGGACTCCAACCATTTAGTTAGTACCCCATATGCCCTGACCCATTGCATCTTTTCCACAATGGTGTCGCACATACCGGTCATTTATGTGCCGGTCAGCAAACACTCCATGTATGCAAGCGAGTACAGCCCGTACGCTGCACCGGTTGTATTTTTTAGGAGCTGGCTGTTCTTATTTCGACCTTTAAAAACCCATGATTCCTTCGCCAAAACTTCAACCGGTAAAAGATCCATCAGCTTACTTTGCGTCAACAACTTGGGCAACAACTTCAAGAGTGGCTGCATGTGGGTTAGAAACGTCTTCTCGCTGAACACAGGTAAGTTGCAGTCATAAAACTTAATCTTTCCCTCGTATAGTAGTATCTCAACAGTGATAAAATGAGTGATATCCACGTTCATAACTGCAAGGATTTTCTTTGCCTTGGTCCAGCTCTTGCCGTGTAGATATGGCCTCTTCCCTCTAACATATTTAATAGCTTCTTTATCCTATTGGAACGTAGAAACTAACTGATCAAATCCCAGGATACTGGAATCAGCTAGATTACGAAAATCAACGTACCTATCTTTGAAATTATTGTAAAAGTTGAGGTCGATTATCCTATCAGCAGCATCATAAGCATCTGGGTAAGCTAATTGCCTTCCCCTCATGAGACAGAGAATTTCATCAATATACTGTGGTATAAAAAGATAATTTTTAAATAGGTTAGTAATTGTAAAGAATAAAAACACAGTTGAAAGAATTCGATGCAGAGGGTTCTCTGAATCAGTTCACAGATTACCCAGCCAATGCAATTTATGCAACAGATGTATATTATGTTGCAACAGAATACCAAGTTGTTGCAACAGATTACATATCTGCTGAGTAGATTCTTCTTCATGGAGTAGATTGGAAGGGTAGGTTAGCAAAAGTAAACTTACCTTGTCCTCATACCACACGCACATATTTGTCATATTTGAGAAGTCTTTGGCGGTAAATGAATGCATGGTGTATTCTTTTTGAACCTTTATCTTGATGAATTCTTCCAGTTCTTTCTTCTTTTCCTTGCCAAGCGCCGCAAATATGTCCACCTTCTTCGGAGGCCCCTGAACTTCAACAACTATTGGAGCGGGGGGAGTTGCATTTTTTGCTGATTTCAGAACGGAGAGAATTTGTCTAATTTTTATTCTCTTCCTCCTAACCTCCACTGTAGGAGTGCATGGCTCCCTCACTTTATTGGATGGTATGACACCCCTCCTGGATTTCAAATCCTCGGTAGCTTCAGCAATAGCCTCTAACTTGTCGAGGAGTTTATCCTTTCTATCCTTGCACACTTTGCATTTGCAATGAGAACATAAGGGTGAGGAGGGGTGAGAGAGACCACTGTAAGAGTGGGAGGGACCGGTGTAGGGGTGAGAGGAAGGACCTGTGCAAGGGGTGTTTTCAAACATATTTATTTTTTGCTGAGCACCAACATGCTCATAATCACGATTGGCAGCAGAAGTAGAACCAGGATGACTGCCACCATCACAAACAACTCTACCAGCAACACCCCCAGAAGAGGCACCTGGATCTGTTACAATTTGAGTTAGGTCGTGAAGAGCTTCACATTAGACTGACCTTTCCTAACTGCTCTTCTTATGGATGTTGCTCCATCAAATTCCTTCTTTATTAAATCCACCGTTAGGTCTTCTTTTGTATCAACAAGATCCAGAGTAAAAAAAGAAGTCATCCCCAGCTTATCAATGGTAGGCACGATCCAAGGATGCACAACCTATAAAAAATGACATGAGGAATTTAAATCATATAATAATAATTTGCAGTCAGTTGGGTTACATGGGGCTCGGGTTATGTTAAAACAGTTAACTTATGCAACAGACGATCTAGCTACCGTAACAGCTGATCTGTATGTCGAAACAGATTGATAATATATTGCATCAGAATACCCATATATTGTATAATTTACAGTACATGGGTAATCTGTTGAGTAGGGCTCAGAGAACAGAGCAACATATAGTTAATTTGTTGTAAAATATGGATTGTCTGTTGCAACAGATTACCATTGCACCAGTTGCAGTTGATGGGTAATCTCTTGCAACAGATGGAACATCTATTTCAATATCTTTCTTTGAGGCAAATTATTTTAGTTGAAAGAAGACGTACTGCATCATCCGGAGGGTTAAAGAGATAAGCCTCATTAATATGTTTTTTTGCTGCTTTCTACTGCAGCCAACCACCTAAGGATCCTTGGAAGAGAAACCTTATCCGGGTAATTCGTGAAATGCTTTCGGAGGGGAGGAATGGCTTCATATGCCCAAGCCTAAAAATTGTAAACAGAAAGCAAGCAAAAAAAAAGTCACAAGTATATTCAATATAAATTAATGAATGAGTAAAAATAGTGATCAATTTTACCATGAAAGCCCAAGAAAAGCCGTATAATGTGGTCGTGTTTGGCTTTAGCTCTTTCAGTAAACATTTGACAGTCAAGTAGTAGCTGTCGTAGCCCCAGGGATAATCGTTGAATCTCCTAAAATCATCAGCAAGCGCCAAAAAAATCACGTTCTATGACTTTCTTGACTTCTCTTGCCAATAAAACGGAACGGACAAACCAAACTAAGCACAATTTCTCCCTGTAGTGCTTTGGTATGTCTTTATTCTTGAGATCCTCTATCAAATCCTTCACTTTGTAGCTAGGTCCAACAATGCCCAACAACCCATCTTTTTTTACCTAGAATTTGTTGGACCCTTTGTGGGCTGTTTTCTTGATGGCAGGTTCTTCTGGACGATCGCATCTCAAGTCCGTCACAATGGCAAACTCTTTCAATCCAAAACAAACTGGCATGCCATAGTAGTTGATCCAGACTTCATCCATCTTATTTTTGTCCTCCTTTAACCTCCATCATCCCTCGCATATATGATCCTGCGCTTGAGAAGGCCATATACCATGATCATTGGAAAACGGAGAGGGCGGGGTCCAGACAGCTCAAGAAAGTGTGCAAAGCAACTCTTCTTAAAAAGTCCATCTATGGTTTCCTTCTTCATAATACTCCTAAGTTCGTCTAAAGGTTTCCCCAACTGACATTTAAGTACAAGATCACCAAATACTGCAATAGGGTTATTCATCGGCGTCGCAACTCGAAACTTGTCAATACTAATGGTTTTGACAGAATCATGCTGGAATTTTGATATTATTTCACGCCCCATTGATGAGGAGGAGTTATCACTTTCCTCGGCTTTATTTTGCCCTGACTGAGATTGTTCTGGAAGTTTCTCCAAATCTATCTGTACTCTAGCCTTTTTTGTTTGGTGATCGGAAGTTGATCTACTTTCTCCACTTTCTGTTTCTTTTCTTTTGGGAGACATCTTTTAACTACAAACAAAAGAAAAACAAAAAATAAATTGCATCTGATGTCTGCATAATTTTTTTTAAAAAGGTGAGACAAATTTCAATAAATTATTCTTACCACTTAACCAAAAAAAATACTCCAACAAACAACCATCAGTTGGAACAGATGGGGAACCTGAACCTGTTTGAAGACCTATTTAATATCTCCCCACAGATATTCCACCTATTGCAACAGGTGAAGAAATTTCAATAAATTATTCTCTGCCATATTACAAGAAAATACTCCAACGGATAACCCGTCAGTTGGAACAGATGGGGAATCTATTTGAAGACCTATTTAATATCTCCCAACAGATCTTCCACCTGTTGTAACAGATGGACCACCACCACCACAACCAACGCCACGACTAATGCCATCAATACCAACACCAAGACCACTGACACCACCGCCAAAAAACACAAATACCAACACTACCAACAACACCACAAACACCATCCAACAATACCATGACAGTCAATAAAATACTGAGAGAAAAACTAGGCTTTTCTCGGGTGCTTCCTACTTTTTTAGCATCAAAACTCAAAATTGTTAACCCATTCTTGAAGATAATACAACTAAAAGTCTTTTTTTTTATCATTAACTAAAAAGTACTATTTTTTAGAATAAAGAACAAATGTAGAACTCTTCTCAAACTCTGTTACATGCGAAGATAGAGAAAACAACGGATACAAGCGGGAATGAAGTCGAAAAAACAACTACATGTAGTTGTAAATGGGAAAAAAAATCAACCTGTTTTGAAGGGTTGAGCAATATGTTGAGTAGTTGTTGTTTGTATTGTTTGTATTGTTGAGAGGGAGAGGACACCCCGAGAGAGAGAGAGAGAGAGAGAGAGAGAGAGAAAGAGAGAGAGAGAAGAGCGAGAACTTAAGATTTGAAATGAAAAGTTTTTTGCGCAAATGGATGATTTGTAATTTTGGAAAAGAATGACAAGTTTTAAAATTGCTAATTTGGTTCGAATTGATCTTAATTAATTTTAAAATTTTTAAAAGATATAGTTTTTAAAACATTTAGTTGATGAGAACTCATTTCTACTCAGAGTGATCGATCAACGACTCGGGTCGGGATGAACGCAATACCAGCGCCATGCAATTGCAAAGACTAGATTGCATTTGTAGTTGACCCTGCAAGCTCATTCATTCATCCCTAGTTCCACCTAAATCAACTTAGGTACCATCACTATCCTAACATTGAGTTGATGAGAACTCATTTTAACTCAGAGTGATCGATCGACGACTCAGGTCGGGAAGAATGCAATACCAATGCCACGCAATTGCAAAGAATCAATTGGATTTGTAGTTGACCCTGCGAGCTCACTCATTCATCCCTAGTTCCACCTAAATCAACTTAGGTACTATCACTATCCTAACTCAATGTTAGGATAGTGATAGTACCTAAGTTGATTTAGGTG
>NW_025891466.1:40470-51233 GCF_002878395.1 Capsicum annuum
AGAGTGATCGATCGACAACTCGGGTCGGGATGAACGCAATACCAATGCCATGCAATTGCAAAGAATCGATTGGATTTGTAGTTGACCCTACGAGCTCACTCATTCATCCCTAGTTCCACCTAAATCAACTTAGGTACTATTACTATCCTATTATTGAGTTGATGAGAACTCATTTCTACTCAGAGTGATCGATCAACGACTTGGGTCAGGATAAACGCAATACCAACACCATGCAATTACAAAGACTCGATTGGATTTGTAGTTGACCCTCTGATCTCACTCATTCATCCCTAGTTCCACCCAAATCAACTTAGGTACTATCACTATCCTAACATTGAGTTGATGAGAAATCATTTCAACTCAGAGTGATCGATCGACGACTCAGGTCGGTATGAATGTAATACCAATGCCATGCAATTTCAAAGATTCGATTGGATTTGTAGTTGACCCTGCGAGCTCATTCATTCATCCCTAGTTCCACCTAAATCAATTGCTATGAAATTTGTTGCAACAAACTACTAAGCTGTTGAAATTTTTTAAACAGGTACATATATGTTGTAACAGATGACATATCTGATTTAATTATCAAATAGATATTTGCATCTATTATGACAGATGACTGAGTTGTTAGAAATTTTCAAAAAAATATTTATATCTATTGTAACAGATGACATATCTGATTTTATTAATTATCAAATGAACATTTTCATCTGTTGTCACAGATATTGACCTTTTGGGATTTTTAAACAAATATCTATATCTGTTGTAACAGATGACTGAGTTATTCGGATTTCTAAACAGATATTTATATATGTTGCAACAAATGACATATCTGTTTGAAAATCTTTTTATCTCTTTTAATTTTAAAGCAAGTAGCTTCTGGTCCGAGTAAATAATATCAACTAGTAGTACTTACTACTAAAGGTGGTAAAAAAATGTTTCTTGGATATCTCAAAAGTGAGTTCATTGAGAAGTCTTGTCTTGTCTTTTCAATGTCAGTAGTTTTAGTCTTTCTCGTGCCCCTCAAATTATTAATGAAATTAATGAATATTTAAAACCATCACGTCTACGTACACAATACATCTATAGAAATTATCCCATCTCTTCCTTCAGCTGCAGTTTATTTTATTCAACTCTTATTCTTTTCTCTCTCCTCTTTAGGGTCACAATTTTTTTTCTCTGTTTTCTCTTCTCTTCTCATAAAGATCTTTTTGGATCTAAACCCATCCATATCTTTCCTCAACTTAAATTTTTGTTTTGATCCCCTTTTTGATATTAAGGTATGTTCATTATTGCTCTTTCATTCTCGTCTTCTTCTTTGCATGTTATTTACATCTATTTTTTTATTTAATTACTATTTACCTATATCATATTTATTAAATTTTTTTAAAGGAACTTGTAAGTATTGAATAAACAATCAGAGAATTTTTATTACAATGTGAGAAAAAGTCATTTGTTGGGAGAAGTTTTAAAGCCTTGTTGGCAATATTATTTTTTTGTATGTATTTTGTTTGTTTCATTATTGTTGATGCAGTTATTGATGTTGTTGGTGGGGTTGGCATTGTTGGAAATTGTGGTGTTGTTGATGGTTCTGATACAAAGGATGCTGCTTCTTTGTTGTTAATGATGTTGTTGGAACAAATGTTGTTTCTTTTTTATTGATGTTTATGACGTTATTGATATTGCAAAATATGGAGAAACTGTAGAAAAAAATAAAACCACCAAAAGGCTAGTTTGATGTATTCTATCAGACTCTACATCTGTTGTAATAGACTCCACATCTATTGCAACATGATCCACATCTGATACAATAGATAGACAATGTTCTTTTTGTGACATTAATTTTTTCCTCTTCTTTGTAGATATAAGGAACTGACAGTTGATCAAATTTTGACGAACTATATCAAGAGGCTGCAGTAAAGATGGGATCAGAGGAATAAACTGCTTATAGATGGAATCACTTCATATGTGGGAGGTATGTATTACAGATAATGTTATTGTAGAAACACACATAGAGTGCACTGATTTTGTGAATGATATTTTAACTGAGTAGTCATAGATCATTCAAACAAGATGTTTGCAATTTTATAGTTAAGTTTGGTAGGTCCGAACTGATAAGGCTGAGGGACCATGGATATGGTTGTGATAGCCTGTTAAGATTTAATGTCGGTTGTTGCTCATGTTTATTTGTCAAGCATTGTGAAGGGATCTAATTTTTATGTCATTTTAAAAAGATTCAATAGTGATTGGACTAACTTTTAGGGTACATTGGACCCTTAGAGGGCCTTCAAAGCTTAGCACTGCATCTATAAGAACGGAAAACCAATATATTTATTGCCCTGGCCAAAATTTATATGGATGGGTTGCTTGCTTGAGGTGATGATTTTATGCCGGAATGTGCGGTAGGAGAATACTTTCGAAGGAAAATGGGTGGTTGATTGAAGACTATATCATCTGAGAGATAATTGAAGAAGAGACATAGGGTAGAAAGTAACTTATAATGAATCTGGCCAATGGAATTATCTTAACAGATACGAGATCTGAATCAAGTGCAAATATGAAAGTGTATCTGGTAATGTAATTTCATCTGTTGTGTATCTGAAAGAAAAACAATGCAGATGGACACTTTTCTAGGGAGCTGCGTGGTCAGGATTATCACCTAGATAGAAAATAGAAGAAGACCAACAAAGAAGCCTCACGGGAATCGAGGGTAGAAATGATGTACAGCAAGTCTAGAAAACTTATGCCAACAATAACTGCAGTTAAAATAAGAAATCTAAGCGAAGGCGGCAAATTTCTGAATTTTAAATTTCATCCCATGCTTTCTTATTTGTGTTTCCGATCAGGTCCACTGTCGTTGACCTGATCGGAACCATAAACGAGATTGAAAGACAAATAGAGTATCATTTCTTTCTTAACAATATAGTTATAATTTATTATGTTTTCTTGCCTTAACATGCTTTCAACATTCCTTGGAGAAGATCAGATGCTTGCTGTAGTATGTGAATCCCGATAATTTTCAAGCTTGCCTCCAGCTTGTTGATTCTGTATTCAAGATGGTCGTTGTCTTCTTTAAAGTTGGTAAAGCGTTCCTCGTCTCTTATGAGCTCGATCAGGAACACTACCTTCAAATTTGTGGCATTCTAGAAGCCCTTCAGAACACTTTCTTTAAAAGCCTTAAAGGATACATGGAGGGTCTCTGTGTTTGTTTTAGGTGAAAATGTGTTGATGTACGTTGAAAATGTGGTCCCAAAAGTTGAACAGCACACTTTTATCTAGCATTGCTCCATGCATCTTGCTCAACCAATTTGATAAATTAGTAAGCATGGAGTTACGTAGCGTGTGATCTAAACCGGATCTACCAAGCCTATCAAACGTTATGTAACTCTAAGATCATTACTCTATCAAGAAAATATGACCGAGTTAGTGCATAAATCAAACGAGATCAATCTCTCAGCCTTTCTGCTGATTGCTTTTCTCCAATATAGATGACAAGATATCTGCTATGCAAAAGTCTACACCGTCGCCAGACATGTTCCTAGGAAATCATGTCTGGTGATAGTATAGAATTTTGCATAGCAGATATCTTGTCATCTATATTGGAGAAGAGTGATTAGCAGAAAGGCTGACAGATTGGGATTTTTTTCTAAGTGCACTAACTCGGGCATATTATTTTGATATGGTAATGAGCTTAGAGTTACGTAACGTTTGATAGACTTGGTAGAGCCGGTTTAAATCATATGCTACGTAACTCCATGCTTACTAATTTATCAAAGTATTCTGCTACCGCACCTTCTGGCATATAATCATCAACCCGAGCGAGCAACCCAACCATATAAATTTTGGCCAGGGCAATGACTCTATTCGTTTTCCATTCTTGTTTGATGTAGTGCGAGGCTTCGAGGGCCCTCTAAAGGTTCAATGCACACTTAAAGTTAACTCCAATCGCTATTGGTTCTCTGCAGTGACGACAAATATTGATCCCTTCTCAAAACTTGACACGCATAAACACGAGCACCAATCATCAGTAATTCATAACAGGGTATCTACACTATCTTCATGAGGTCCTCACCCTTATTAATTTCGAACCCATCAAACTTAATAGTACAATGCAGGATCTTGTTTGAATGATCAGTGCCTAATCGGTTAAAAATTGTATTCACAAAAATATTGTACTTTGTGTGTGTTGTCCCGGTAACCTTATCAGTAATACATACTTAACTCCCACACATATGATAGTGGATCCATCTACACGCACCTTATTCTTCCTAGCCCATCTATGGCTTAAATTGAATAAACAGGTGACTAGCTTGTTGCAACAGATGATACATCTGTTTATATTCTCAATCAATTAGAGACATCTGTTATGACAGTGATCAACCTGTTGCAGAAATCAAACAGATATATACATCTGTTGCAAAGAGATTGCAGTATGTTGTAAGTTATCTAACAGAAAGAATATATTTTGTAACAGATTACCCATCTGTTAGATTTATTTTAAAGCAATTTTCTTTTTTTTCTGAGATATAATAATTTATAAATAGGTCCCTCCTTACAAATATGGATGATCCAAATTTGTACAAGAATATTCATATCGAGTCCTTGCGTGAACTTCAAAGGTAGTTTGATTGATGAACTCTAGAGAGATATTTGGCTAACTTCGGAGCAAGGCTGCCGGATGAATGAAAGATGTCTGATTGACAATAATAATAATAGTAGTAATAATAATTAGGTAAAGTTTTTTATTTTAGCAATTATTTTCCTCCTTTTGTATATCAAATCTACCCAAGGGATTCAAAGATCTATGAACATTCATTTCATTTTGTTGTCGACTTTGAATTTTTAATTCTTATTTAGGATTTAATAATAATCATTCTGTTTATTCCTTATTCTCAACATGTCGACGGTTGGTGGCAGGGATTGTGCAGCAATATGTGTCAACAATTAGAGGTTAATCTGCTACGATAGATCGATCATATGTTTCACTTGACGGTTATTAATAAAAAAAGGGATATTGTTATTATTGAGAGGGTGAAAAGAGAAAGACATGATTCGGAGTTCCGATTATTCAATATGAAAAATATTTCGTAAATAAATAATAAGGAAATAAACAATAAACAGAATTTATAACCACAATTTTAATAAGTGATCATGACTTTTCACCATTTTTGTTTTTGAATTTGTTTTTTAAATTATTTATTATATAATAAAATGATTATTATTTTATTAAGGAATTTGAAAAGGTATTATTTTTATAAAATAAAAAAGTAAGCAAATTTGGATTAATGATATGATGATATAGTTATTTTTTTTTAAAAAAAGTAGAATATATGTTGCAACAATTAAATTATCTGATGCAATAGGTTCACTATGGTTGCAACAGATGATATATCTGTTGTCACATATGATTTATCTGATGCAACCTATATCGAGTCACAACTCAATAAAAACAGTTCTTGGAAAGGAATAATTAATAATAATAATCTGAAAAGTCATGACTTATCACAATATTTCTTAATTTAATTAATTCATTCCTTTTCACATTAATAAAAAATGTAATTAATAAATGAAGGTGAACAGTTAGGTTATATGTTGCAATATATATGTTATCTCATACAACATATTTTATATTTGTTGCAACAGATAATACATCTGTTGTCACAGATGTGTTATCTGATGCAACAGATATAGAATCTGTTGCCACAACTTAATAAAAATGGTTCTTCAAAAGACTAATTAATAATAATAATCTGAAAAGTCATGACTTATATCACAATATTTATTTTATTAATTTAATAAAAAATTTAATTAATGTATGGAGGTGAATAGTCGCGTCTTTTTGCCTCTCATTCAAATTCAATCCTCTATAAATAGGTCCGTCCTTACTCAATCGTTCATTCAAATACACACTCTATTTATTTATTGCATCCCGTCTTTCATATTACACTCTAGAAGATAAGATTATGGCTGACCCAGTGTGGGATGTTGCTTTTCTGCAAGACGCCGTGAATGAACTTCAGAATCAACTTCGTGATCTGCAATGGGAATTGGGAGAGTTAGATCAAGAATGCTCCGCGAGATACATAGGCTGAGGAGGGCCTTGCTACTTTCGGTTGAAGATTGGCCGTCTGGTAATGATGATGCTGATAATAATAATAATTAGACTATTATTTTTCTTTTGGTCTATTATATGTATTTTTATTTGATTAATAAATAAATTATGTTTGATCTTTGAAGTTTTAATCCATATTTAATTTTCATTCTATCTATTATCTTCTCAACAAATATTTCGACGATTCAACGTAAAAAGGAATAATTTAGAATCCAGTAGCAATAACAAGATTTATCCGTTGGGTTTGTGGTAGGGGTTGATTTGTGTTGTTTCAAACGGATTAATCATTCATTGCAACAGATAATTAGTCTGGTGCAACAGATAAATATTCTGATGCAACAGATAAATATTCTGATACAATAGATAATTAGTCTGGTGCAACAGATAAATATCCTGATACAACAGATAATACGTCTGATACAACAGATAATACGATGATGCAACAGATAAATAGTCTGATGCAACAGATTACTCATCTGATGCACCAGATGATTGATCTGTTTAAATTGTGGGCACTTGTTCTGGATTCATAATCGGGGTTTTATCCATTGTTGGAAAAACAGAAGTGTACCCAGATGACAAATATGTAAAAAAATCATAATTTTACTTCCCAAAGTAACCTA
The DNA here is from genome assembly GCF_002878395.1 of Capsicum annuum. NCBI lineage: Eukaryota > Viridiplantae > Streptophyta > Magnoliopsida > Solanales > Solanaceae > Capsicum > Capsicum annuum. The sequence goes on from NW_025891466.1 coordinate 47,206, forward strand.
TGAAGTAATACCAAAGTGGAAAGTGATGTAGTAAACAAAATTTGACCTAAGAAATTGGTCAGATCGCAGCAGTAGTGCTGTACCACCACCTCCACCACCAACAATAACAAATGATCAACAAGAAGAAGATGAAGCAGAAGATGATGAATAAAGCAGCAGAAATAGAAACAATTAACAACAAAAATTTCTAAGAGAGAGAAAACACCAATAGATGAGAAGAAAGAGAAAGACGCCTTTTTTCCCCTCCGTTTCCCATTATTTTAGGTATACATTGGGATCAAAGTGTAAATTTAAAAACTTGTGGCTTATTTTAAAACTTCTCCAACTTTCTTAATACATAATAAAGTAATTGTCACCTCCAACTAATAATTAAGACTTGTGTCACCTACACCTCATTTTAAAACTCTTTTGTCACCTGTGGCCCAAACCCCCGTGTATCATGAACTCAATGTTATTAAATGAGATATTTGTTATCATAATACAATATATCATAAGTTTTATTTTACATAATAGGAAAACTTATGATATTTATTATCAAAATTTATTAAATGACATATATTAGGTAATTTAAATAACAATTTCTTTGATTAAGCGCGTTAATTGCTCAACTGTAAGATTAATTATCATTTTTTCGTTTTTAACCATAATTAAAGTTTTATTAATATATCATAAACTAATGTATCATGACGTTAACTAATGTATCATATCTGAAATTTTATGTAAATATTATAAAAGTAGGGAAAGAGAGTAATTAGGTAGTAAAGTATTGGAATTTATATTGTTTACCCTTTTTATAATTTGTAAGGGGTGTCAAATAAGTGGATAATATTGAATTGAGTGTGTTAAAATGGGCCGAGTTAAAAAATTAGTCACATCAATGTCCGTTCAAAATTTATTTGGTCTAACATGAGTTTGATGAAATGGACTAAAAAACAGGTTATAATCCAACTCATCCAATCTGAATGACATGTGAATTTTTTTAGTACGACAAATGTTTCCTTTGGGGAAATAGTTCATAGTAAATCATCAACATTTGGGACAAATGTAGATTCAACATTGCCTGGAGTTTTGACCTCATGAGTTCCTCAATGTCTAATACTTGTTTCTTTGGTAAATGATCAGGATGGCCGGGTAGGCTCAATATTGCTTTAAGTTCTGCCTTTAAGCCATGAGTTGGTAAAAGTTTATTCGCCTATGGTGTATACACTAAACCAATATAATTTATCATAGTTAAGTGATTAAATAACATAAAATACATGTTATGTGAAAAATATTAAAGTTGATTTTTGGAATATTGTCGATTTTTCTAGAATGTTCTAGTGTAGTAACTTGAATAATTATCTTAACAAAATATATAGTGAAGTGTGTTTGTACTAAAGAAGAATTCTAGATAATCTAGATTGTTAGATACTTGAGGGAAATATTTATAAAAGAAAGGATAGAATCTTCTAGATTTGTAGTATTTAGGGGTCTTGGGCTCTAGGTGACAAAAGAGTTTTAAAATGAAGTGTGGGTGACACAAGTCTTAATAATTGAGTGGAGGGGACAATTACTTTATTAAAGATTAAGAAAATAAGAAAAGTTTGAAAATAACCCACAAGTTTTTAAATTTACACTTTGATCCAATGTAAAACCTAATATAACTAGAAATGGAGGGAAAAAAGACACATTTCTCTCTCTTCTCATTTATTGGAGTTTTCTCTCTCTTCGTAATTTTTGTTGTTCATTGTTGTTGTTGCTTTATTCATCATCTTCTTCTTCATTATCATCATCTTGTTCTTCATGATCATCTCTTCTTGTTCATTATCATCTTCTTGTTGTTGAACATTGTTGTTACCGCTACTATTGCTACTTGATTAAATTTTTTAGATCAAATTTTATTCGTATATCACTTGGGAGTTATTTATAGGTTATTTTAGTAAGTAAAATTATAATTTTTAGTTGAATTTCTCATCTGGGTGTATCTGCTATTGTTGTTTTTTCAACAGTACATAAAACATGTAATGTTAATCCAACAGATGAGTAATCTGTTGCACAAATGAGTAACCTATTACAATATATTGACTAATCTGTTGCAACATATTGAGTAATCTATTACAACATATGAGTAATCTGTTACAACATATATGACTAATCTGTTGCAACAGATTACTCATCTGTTGGATTTGTGTTATAGTGCTGTAACATGAATCGACATATGGGTCATCTGTTGCAACATATTAGTCATATGTTGCAACAGATTACTCACTTGTTGTAATAAATGACTAATATATTGGATTCATGTTGCAGGTTCTATCCATTGTAGCAGTAGCAAAAATACCAAATAAAAAATTCAACAAAAATCATAATTATACTTACAAAATCACCTATGAAGTAATGTCCAAGTTATATACGAACAAAATTTGACCTAAAAAAAATTCTAAAAATTTCAACAAGGGCACAACGAATAAATGAAACACATGAAAGATTTCATGAAGCAGGTAAAGAAGAAAAAAATAGTATATCATACATCAAATGCAAAAGGAACGAGGGGACAAACGTTTGAGTTCTCCTAAAAATATTCAAGTTCCCTGGTATTTTAATTGGTTTTTAATGGTTAACCCATCTATTGTAACAGGTTTTCTATTTGTTTGATAATTTCCAATAGATGAATCATCTGTTGCAACATGTCAGTCATCTATTGATTCAAATTAAGCAATTATTAGTAATAACTAAATTGATTTAGCTAAAATTAAAGACAAGTCTTTAAGATAATGGGACAAACATTTGAGTTCTCCTAAAAATGTTTGAGTTCCCTAGTATTTTAATTATTTTTCAACAGATCACCTATTTGTTGCAACAAGTTAGTAATCTGTTGCAATAAATGTTTATAACAGGTTAGTCATTTGTTGATTCAAATTAAGCAATTATTAATAATAATTAAATTGATTTAACTAAATTGAAGACAAGACCTTTGACAGGGGGAAAACATTTGAGTTCTAAAAATAATTTGAGCTTTAGTATTTTAAATTATTTTTCAACACATATTTTGTCTATTTAGTAATTTCCAACAGATGAGTCATATGTTGCAACAACTTAGTCATCTGTTGCAACAGATGCCTATATCTGTTTGATAATCTTCAATAAATGAATTAGTTGTTGCAACAAGTGAGTCATTTGTTACAACAGATGTCTATATCTATTTGGTCACTTTCAACATATGTTTTTATTTGTTTGGTCATTTCCAACAGATTACTCATCTGTTGTAACATGTTAGTCATCTATTGATTCACATTAAGTCATTATTAGTAATAACTAAATTCATTACTAAAATAAAATATGAAATAATAAGTTCAATTATAGTTTCAATTAATCTCATGGTAATTACACAATCAACTAAGTATGTTCGTCCTGAGTAGAGTGATTAATTGACCAATTTTATTTGAAATGATTCAAACTAAGTCATCATTATAAATAAATATATTGATTTAACTAAAACTAAAGATGAATTAGTAAGTTCAATTACGATTTTAATTAATTTCATAGTAATTACATGATCAATTATGTGTTTCGTACTAAGTAGAATGATTAATTGACAAATTTTATGTGAAATAATTCAAAATTAAAACATTATTAAAAATAACTAGATTGATTTAACTAAAATTAAAGATGAATTAGTAAGTTCAATAATGATTTCAATTAATCTCAATAATTAAATGATCAATTAAGTTTTCATCCTTAGTAGAATAATTAATTGACCAATTTTATTTTAAACGATTCAAATTAAGCCATTATTAGTAATAACTATGTTGATTTAACTAAAATTAAACATGAATTAATGAGTTCACTTACAATTTCAATTAATCTCATCGTAATTACATGATTAACTAAGTGTATTCATCCCGAGTAGAGTGATCAATCGACCAATTTTATTTGAAATAATTCAAATTAAGATATTATAAGTAATAACTAAATTGATTTAACTAAAATTAAAGATAAACTTACAATTTCAATTAATCTCATAGTAATTAAATTATCAACTAAGTGTA
>NW_025891466.1:54233-60275 GCF_002878395.1 Capsicum annuum
ATCAACTAAGTGTGTTTGTCCTGAGTAGAGTGATCAATTGACCAATTTTATTTGAAATGATTAAAACCAAATCATAATTAGAAATAACTATACTGATTTAACTAAAATTAAAGATAAATTAGTAAGTTGACTTACAATTTCAATTAATTTTATAGTAATTACATGATCAACTAAGTGTTTCGTCTTAAGTAGAATGATCAATTGACCAATTTTATTTGAAATAATTAAAATTAAGTAATTATTAGTAATAACTAAATTGATTTAACTAAAATTAAAGATGAATTGATAATTTTAATTGCGATTTTAATTAATCTCATAGTTAGTAATTACATGATCATCTAAGTCTATTCGTCTTGAGTAAAGTCTTAATTAACCAATTTTATTTGAAATGATTCAAATTAAGATATTATTAGTAATAACAACATTGATATAACTAAAATTAAATATGAATTGATAAGTTCAATTACGATTTCAATTATTCTCATATTAATTATACGATCATCTTAGTGTGTTTGTTCTGAGTAGAGTGATCAATTGACTAATTTTATATGAAATGATTCAAATTAAGCCATTATTAGTAATAGACAAATTGATTTAATAATTACAATTTCAATTAATCTCATAGTAATTACATGATCATTTAAGTGTATAACCTATTGCAACAGATTTAATCTGTTGCAACAGACGAGTCATTTTTTGAAAATTATTAAACAGATATACACATATATTGCAATAGATTAGTCATCTGTTGTAACAAATGTCTTTATCTGTTGGTCATTTACAACAGATGACCAATCTATTGCAACATATGACTTTATCTATTTGTTATTTCCAATAGATTACTAATCTGTTGCAACAGATGTCTTTATCTGTTTGGTCATTTTCAACAGATTACTCATCTTTTGCAATATCTTAGTCATCTATTGATTCATATTAAGCCATTATATTAGTAATAACTAAATTGATTTAACTAGTATTAATAAGTTCAATTACTGTTTCAATTAATCTCATGGTAATTACAGGATCAGCTAAGTGTGTTCGTCCTGAGTAGAGTGATCAATTGACCAATTTTATTTGAAATGATTCAAACCAAGCCATAATTAGAAATAACTATATGGATTTAACTACAATTAAAGATGAATTAGTAAGTTTACTTACAATTTCAATTAATTTTATAGTAATTACATGATCAACTAAGTGTTTCGTCTTAAGTAGAATGATCAATTGACCAATTTGATTTGAAATAATTAAAATTAAGTAATTATTAGTAATAACTAAATTGATTTAACTAAAATTAAAGATGAATTGATAATTTAATTACGATTTCAATTAATCTCATAGTAATTACATGATCATCTAAGTGTATTCGTCTTGAGTAAAGTGTTAATTGACCAATTTTATTTGAAATGATTCAAATTAAGACATTATTAGTAATAATAACATTGATTTAACTAAAAACAAAGATGAATTGATAAGTTCAATTACGATTTCAATTAACATGTTGCAATAGATGAGTAATTTATTGGAAAAGACCAAACAACTAAAGACATTTGTTGAAAATGACCAAACATATATAGACATATGTTGCAACAGATGACTAATATGTTGCAATAGCTAACTCATCTATTTAAAATTATCCAATAAATATAGACATATGTTGCAACAGATGACTAAATTGTTGCAACGTATGACTAATCTATTGGAAATTATTAAATAGATAAGATATATGTGAACTCAGAACCAAAATGAGCCACAGAATTTAGGTCACCTATTTTAAAAGTTACCAAAATAGACTAAACGTAAGAATTTATTACGTTTTCTGTTTTTTCCTTAACGATCAATTAACGGAGTTGACTTTTATAACTTCTTACGTTTTACAATTTTTTTTGTAAAACGTAAAAAATTCTTACGTTTTATTAAAAAATATAAAATGTAAGAATTTCTTACATTTTACACGATGACCGAGGAAAAAATGCAGTGAATTATCAAATCAATTAAAAAGATACTTAAAAATGAGTTGTTCAACATAACAAAAATTTACGTTCTTAACTTTTTTTATAACTGTGGTCCCCCACCCACAATTTTTTTCCACAAATGTCCCATCACTTCTACTTTTTTCTCTTTTTACATATGATAATTATGAATTTTTTGATTAGTTAAATTTATTTATATTTTACATGTACTTCAAATAATTTATTTTTTTCTCTATGTAATAAATTTTTACGTTTTACATAAAAAATTTAAAAAATAGAAGTATCAATTACCTCATTAACTTAGCAATTTTCTTATATTTATTCTATATCAAAAAATAATCACTTCTATCCTTAATTATCCGATTTCTCTCTAAAAACAATTATACTTTTGAGTTTTTCTCTACTCCAAAATAGTAAAATGTTGAATTATCATCGTTCAAATATGCTACTATATACAATAATTATATTTTTTTGGTGTGTTAATAATATGAAATTAATTTTTTTGAATAGTGCATCGTAGTTTTCGATTAGTGTTTCGATTAGGATATTAAGAAAACTCACATACACAAATACGTTTCATATTATAATTAATGGAGTAAAAAATCACAATTTAATTTAGGAACACTCCTAAATTAATATAAGAAAATATATGTTTTTAGGAGCACTCCTAAAAAATATAATTCTTGTATATAGTAGCATATTTGATCGGCGATAATTTAATATTTCACTATTTTGGAGTAGAAAAAAACTCAAAAGTATAATTTTTTAAAGAGAAATCAAATAATTAAGGATAGAAGTGATTATTTTTTGATATAGAATAAATATAAGAAAATTGTTAAGTTAATGAGGTAATTGATACTTCTTTTTTTAATTTTTTTTAATGTAAAACGTAAAAATTTATTAGAAAAAATAAATTATTTGAACTACATGTAAAATATAAATAAATTTAACTATTAAAAAAATTCATAATTATCATGTGTAAAAAGAGGAAAAAGTAGAAGTGATAGGACATTTGTGGAAAAAGGAATTGTGGGTGGGGGATCACTACTATAAAAAAGTGAAGAACTTAACTTTTTGTTACGTTGAACAACTCTTTTTTTAGTACCTTTTTAATTGATTTGACAATTCATTGTATATTTTTCCTCAATTATCATGTAAAACGTAAGAATTTCTTACATTTTATATTTTTTTTATAAAACATAAGAATTTCTTACGTTTTACAAAAAAAAAAATGTAAAACGTAAGAAATTCTTACATTTTTTTAAAAGTCAACTCCGTTAGTTGACCGTTAAGAAAAAAGTAAAAAACATAATAAATTATTACATTTAGCCTATTTTGGTAACTTTTTAAATAGGTGACCTATTTTGATTTCGAGTTAGATATATGTTGAAAAGCAATTTAAAATACTAAATCTCAAATAGTTTTAGGAGAACTCAAACATTTGTCCCCTTGTCTAAGGTCTTGTATTAAAAACTTGTATTCAATTTTAATTAAATTAATATAATTATTATTAATAATTGCTTAATTTGAATAAACAAATGACTAACCAGTTATAAACAACTGTTGCAATAGATGACTAACTTGTTGCAACAAATAGATAATCTGTTGGAAAATAATTAAAAGACTAGGGAACTCAAATATTTTTAGGAGAACACAAATGTTTGTCCCATTGTCGTAGAGACGTCTTTAATTTTAGCTAAATCAATTTAGTTATTACTAATAATTGCTTTATTTGAATCAATAGATGACTAGCATGTTGCATCAGATGATTCATCTGTTGGAAATTATCAAACAGATAAAAAATCTATTGTAACAGATGGATCAACTATTAGAAAACAATTAAAATATTAGGGAACTTAAACGTTTTTAGGAGAACTCAAATGTTTGTCCCCTTGATCCTTCTGTATTTGATGTATGATATATTATTTTTATCTTCTTTACCTGTTTCATGAAATTTTTCATGTGTTTTACTTATTCGTTGTACCCCTGTTGAAATTTTTTTAAAAAAATTTAGGTTAAATTTTGTTCGTACACCACTTGGACATTACTTTATAACTTATTTTGTAAGTAAAATTATAATTTTTGTTGAATTTCTTATTTGGTGTATCTGCTACTGCTACAATAGATAGAACCTACAACATGAATCCAACAAATGAGTCATCTATTGCAACAAGTGAGTAATCTGTTGCAATATATGACTAATCTGTTGCAACAGATGACCCATATGTTGGATTCATATTACAATACTATAAAAAGAATCCAACAGATGAGTAATTTGTTGCAACAGATTACTCATTTGTTGCAACAAATTAGTCATATATGTTGCAACAGATTAGTCATATATGTTGCAACAGATTACTCATTTGTTGCAACAAATTAGTCATACATGTTGCAACAGATTAGTCATATATGTTGCAACATATTACTAATAGTCAATATGTTGCAACATATTACTAATCTGCACAATATATTAGTCATATATGTTGCAACAGATTATTAATCTGTGCAACAAATTAGTCATATATGTTGCAACAAATACTCATCTGTTGGATTCACGTTACATATTTTATCCATTATTAAAAAAACAACAGTAGCAAATACATCCAGATGAGAGATTCAACTAAAAAATAACAAACATTAAAAAAATAACAAAAAATATAAAAAAATAACAAGCACCAACAAATCAAGTTCCTTATTTTCGTCATAACTTAAAAGTCCTAATTTTTTACTTGTGAAAATCGAAAAGAAACGATGAAGAACTAGAAATTGTTGTCGCTGGAGAATGTTGTCACAAACCTCTTTAAAAAAATCGCTAAACTTTTTTGAAACAAGAATTAGAAAAGGATCATTAAGTTTCTATTGCTATTTTTAACGAAACTTCAAAAATAAATTGATTAACTAAACAAAGAAAGTAGGCATCAATAACATAGATTTTCTTTGACCCAAATAGATAATTTTTTTTTAAATATCAATTTTATGAATTGTAGAATTACTAGAACAAGATTAGTGCAAAATTCACCTAAAAATGAGCAAAAAACAAAATTACTTATCTGATGATGATAAAAAAAAAAGCTTGGAGGTTGAAGATTGTAGAAGAGAAATAAAAAATAAAGAACTTGAAGTTGAAGAATTTTGTTGTAGAGTGAGAGAAGCGAAAAATTGGAGAGTGAACAACAGCAGTGGTAGCTCAATGGTAAGGGATTGGTCTACCCTACTCAGAGGTCGAGGGTTCGACTTAGGGTATGGAAAAACACTCTGTTGGGAGCTCTTCCCCCCAAATGGGGCACGACACGGGGCAAATTCGGATATAATCAGACTCCTAAAAAGTGGATACTGGACACCAGGTGGTTTAAACCAAAAAAAAAATTGGAGGGTGGGGGGTGGGGGTGGGGGGAGAGGGGGGGAGTGAGTTATTCATAAAAGTAAGCTTGTGGTAGGTACACTCTCTTCTACTAATAAGAAAATGACAATCAATCACTTTCTTGTTTTGTACTTTGTAAGACCAATAACGTGTCTAGCTACGTCTTGAAGTTACAACCTAGAGTGAGTTATTGAACTTATTATATTTTTAAGAGAAAAGAATAAATATACTTTCAAACTATGATAAATGGTACGTATACATTCTTTTGTCATACTTTGGATATACATATGCTCCTACCGTTAATGAAATAATATGTATACCATTTATCATTGTTCGGAGATATATTTATCTCTTTTTTATTTTAATTTTTTTATCTCAAATAATTTACTCAAACCTACTATCCGACCTAATAAACCCACTACCCGACCCGATCTCAATTAAAATTCAAGAGGCGCATATCTAACAAACGCATTTTTCTACTCCTATAACGATATACACACAAAATACAATAACACTCTACAATAATTTTTTAAAAAAAAAAGAAAAAAACCATTAGCCCATAACACTCAGAACAACACAAAATAAATTGAACCTCTCACATTTTAATTTTCAGCAAAATTTCATCATAAATACAGTACCCATCATCGGTTAACACGACATAACCATCATCTCTGTCGAACCGAAAACACCCCACCAACAAACTATCGA
>NW_025891467.1:0-2095 GCF_002878395.1 Capsicum annuum
CAATATTTGTTGAGTTAATTTGAAATGTGGTCTGAACAAAACCCTAATTTTTGATATTTCTTCTCTTCTCTTTTCAAAGTGAATTATGATTTTTTGTTGTTTATTGCATTATTTTGAAGTTTGATTTTTGTTGTTTGTGTTTATAAAAACGAAATAATGATTTAAGTTGATTTGTTCTGTTCTTGTTCTTGGTAAAATGGTGATATTGCTGTTTTCTGTTGAACAAAATCGTGCTACTATTTTTTATTTTATCCAATAGATTATCCATTTAGTGCAACATATTAACCATCAGATGCAAAAACTTTATCAGATAATGTAATAGATCAACCATCTGACGCACCAAAGGAACCATCAGATTACAATTTTAATGTAACAAATTAATCATCTGATGCAACAGATTTAGAATATGATGCAACGATTTAACAATCTGATGTAATAGATTAACCATATGTTGCAGCAGATTAAGTATCGAATAAAAAATCTGATGCAACTGATTAACCATCTGATGCAATAGAAGAACTATCGAATTAATGATCTGATACAACAGATGAACCTCCTTTTGGATAAAATCCTATCAACTCTTCCAAAAAGACATGTCCAAGACATGATTTTTCCAACTGATCATTCATCTTCCACGATAGACGACCCAATATTGGAATAAATCTAAACAATATTGATCGTTGATAACTATTCCAACAGATCACTCATGTGTTGCAACAAATGTGTGACCTGTTGCATAAACCATTCATCTTTCTCAACGGATGAGTGATATGTTTTCTATTGTCGCAATAGATTACTTAGTCGTTGTTACAGGTTATTTAACTGTTCTGACAGATCACTCATATGTTGCAACAGATTTGTGATCTATTGCACAAACCATTCATCTTTCTCAACAGACGAGTGATATATTTTGTATTATCGCAACAAATTACTTAGCCATTGCTACAATTTATTTTACTATTCTAATAGATCACTCATATGTTGCAACAGATAATGTTGCAACAGATGTGTGATCTGCTGCACGGACCATTTATTTTTCTCAATAGATGAGTGATATATTTTGTATTATTGCAATAGATTACTCATCCATTGCAACAGTTTATTTAACTATTCCAACAGATCACTCATGTTTCAACAATGTATGATCTGTTGCACAGACCATTCATCTGTCTTAAAAGATGAGTGATATATTTTATATTATTGCAACAGATTGCTTATCCGCTGCAATAGATTTGTTATATGCTGCAACAGATATACTACCTGGTGAATTGGAATTGTTATTTTACAGTTTTGCTTGTTAGATTTACTGTTATCCCTTTTTAACTATGCATTAATCAACTATAATATATTTTCTTATGTTCCTGTTAATTTTAGATAATTTGGCTCCCAAAAGAACAGAAACTGAATCAAGTCCAAGTAAAGAAACAAGTGAAGCAGCTAGGCTACATCCACCACTCTATGAGCTTGCTTTACAAGTGTTATCTCAATCAGGAGCATAATATGATGAACACGAGGAGGAGGAATGTTTCAAAAGAGATGATCCAAATGCTAATAGCCCTTCCACCGAAGAGTTAGTCAAAACCTTCAGCATTGATCATTATCCTATGAAAAGTAGTGCGATGATGCCACAGATTTAACAGGTGATTTCGTGGTTAGGTCAGCCATGGGAAAATTTTTCGACGCCTTCAAAAAAGTACTTCGAGAACAAAAATTGAATGCTTATTTTAGGGACAGCTACTTTGGAAAATATCTTAATTTGCTGGAGGACAACAATGCTCGTTTCCAAATGAAAATGGTATATGAACTTCTCAAGCGTAGGTTTATGTATGAAAACAAAGATAAGATGGATGAGGTGTGGATAAACTACTGTGGCATGCCTGTTTGTTGGTTAGAAGGAGTTTGCCATAGTTACTGGACTAAAATGTTATCCTCCTTCTCAAGTTATACCTATTCTAACCCCAAAAAAGCACCCACACACCCAAAAAAGACAAAGCATGTCGTATGATCATGATGACCTGGTGTCCATTATTGGTCCAAGCTTTAAAAATAAAAATTTGATAGAAGCGTTGAAAGGTAAAGAACTTTAAAAGAAGCG
>NW_025891468.1:0-17376 GCF_002878395.1 Capsicum annuum
ATGTTTAACAGAATAAACCTTACACAAACCTTTCTTCGATCAAATCAAAATCAGATTTGTTTAGTGATTATTAGAGAACTCAATACACGACAGAAAATTGAAGATGAGTTGAAATTAATAGATGTAGGATCATTGTGAATAGCAGACAACAAATATTCTACTGCACAAATGTAAAAATCAAACAGTAAAATGAAAAGCTGAAACTATTGGCAAACTTGACAAAGTCCTAATAGCTCATGTTGATGTTGTTCCATGCATTGATACTTTACAATGATCTACATTCTACGATATGAGATATTTGGTAGAGATTAAGGTTATAAGGTTGTTTACTTATATGAGGTTATAAGGTTAAACGGGTGTCACACCTCTTTTTTAACCAAAAAGATTCGATTTTAAGTTTGAAAGGGTTTTCATTATTAAGTAACAAAATGGAGATTTGTTTCGAAAAGGACTTTTTATATTCAAAACTTAGATTCGCCACTTGGCATAATTTGGTGTGCCAAATCACCTTTGGAAATCCTTTTCAAAATGGTTTTGACTCTTTAAGACTGGTTTGCGAATAGAGATTGCTGCTAAGGAATTTTGTTGACCGAGGGAAAGGTGTTAGGCACCCCTCGATCCCATGGTTCGACCACGGTCGCTTGGTGAAATGTATCGGCTAATTGGACACTATAAAATGTACAAACCACATAAACACACAAAACAAACAAAACAAAATAAATCTAACAAAATTCAAAACAAAAATAATGTCCAGTCCAAATTATACAGTCCAAAAGATACAGAAATGCAAAAATGTAAATCCTATTCTAAACTAATTTTAGATTGATGCTTTACCCGATGCCTCGGTCCTCCGTAACGAATGTCCTCCGCGTACAAAAATATTTCGGAGCATTCCCCGGCGAATAAACACAAATACCTTGGGGCATTCCCCGTCCAAATGATACATTTGATCCAAAAAGCAATAAAACCAAGCCATTCAACACATGTTTCAAGCATTCAATATTCCATAATTCCTAATAATTCGCCTACCCCTTATCGTTTGCCTACCTGTTTCGACTTAAAGCATGATACTACCACATTAAACATCAACAATGAATGAAAATACGACAATATTCACTTTTTATCAATTTTTGCAATTCCCGCCCCAAAACAATCCATTATAATTCTCAAACGAGGTACCGTTTCATCACATAATCCAAGTAAATGAACGACGCATCAACACAAGCAACTATCCATTACCAACGGACAAATCAACATCAAACATTCAATTCAATGCATCAAATATGACAAAACAACGAGATAAAAGAGAGTGAATAGAATTATACCTCAATTTTTGTTTCAATCCATCAAAATTTTGATTGGACCTTCGACGGGAATACCTCGAATGACAAAGCCTCGACTTCAAACTCACGAATTGAATAAAACCCAACACTAAACAAATCACTTCTCCCTCAATTCACTGTTTTTTCTTCGATCTCTATCTTTATCTCCCTATCACTCAGTTTCCTCTCTCAATCGCTCCATTTTATTTTATTTTTTGCTTTTCTTCTAATTTTTCAATCTAGGTGTGTACCATGTTCGATGGTGAGTGTGCGTGGCCAGAGGTGTGTTTGCTCTACTGTTCTTGTTCTTCTTCAATGTCCGTTGGTGGTGGTCTGTGAATTCAGAGATTTTGTGCTCGGTGTGTGTGGAATCATTAATGGGTTCCTTTTTGTTATTTTATTTTTTCTCGTCCCCTTGTTATTTGGATGATGATGATATATGGTGAGTATATGCTAGTGTGATTTTTGAGTAAAAAGGTGCCAAGATTCTATTAATAAATTCAATAACTAGAATTGTTTTTCCATAAGAGAAAAGATAAATTTTTGATAGAATTAACCTATCTTAAAATACATTTTAAATACTAGAAAGAGATCACTTCTATTTGGACTCTGTTGGTGGCAACTTGTAACGACACATGGGACAATTTGGGTTTTTAAGAAGCCAAGTCTCGATGCAGCCATAATGGAAACTGTGGCTGCAAGGCAAGCTGTATGGTTCTGATCCAGGTGAGTAACTCTCCTTGCATATCACACACTCGTCTGTCCATTCATTTTCTGGAAGATGAACTATTTGCAAGGACTGCATTATTGATCTTACTGCAGGCAGCGACATGAATTCTCTCCTAGTTTGCTCAGTTAAAGTCTGTACTAATTCCCTTTCATAATACTCATCAAAATGCATGCACCAACTATTTATTGTGTTCCTCACAGCATCTTTTATATTCCCTTCACAGGCTTTAATCCATTGTAATTTTTCATACAAAGATGGTTCGTGTGATTGTCCCAATCCCTTGATTGCTTTATAAGTAACTCTCCAAACTATTTCTCCAATCTCATCATATTGGTTTTTAACAATTCTAGATTTGGTAAGTTCAAATTCTTGAGGAGATACATAAAGTTTCTCAACAATTATCAGGCTCACATAAGCTGTATCATCATCTTGCAAAGGAGGTGCAAGGTTCTGTATGGTACGAGCATACTCCAAAATTAGTTTGATTAAATCATGTTTGCTCTCCAATATTTTCTCAAGACCGTCCAACTTAATTCTTTCTAGTGGACAATGAAAGATAGTTTCCGAAGGCAGCACTGTGTCAATAATATCCCATGACAATGAGTTGTACTTCCCATTCAACTTAGTATGAAAGGGGTACTCTTCGATAATGTTGTCAAAACAAGTGTAAGCAAACTTGACAAGTAGATCAATCTCCAAGTTAAAATTGTTGCCTGAAATATTGACTGCACAAGGAAGAGTACTTCTAGCATTACAAAATTGGGGGAACACATGAATTTGACTGGCAGATGTGGATGACTCCATTATTTGATGAAACTAATCAACCGTAAATATTGAAGTTTGCAACTACACTCATAAGTATATATAGAGAAAAAAAGAAAGTGTTTTCCTTTTTTGTGTAGGATTAGGACTTGCACTTTGATTCCTAGCTGTTACCAAATATATACGGGTGAAATAGCTTATCAAATATATACGGATAAAGATAAAGAAAAAGTTACCATATATGGTATCTTGATTACCACGCAATTCCATTTAAATACATTATATGATTATATTTCTAACCAATTAGATTAATTATACTAGTCAAGTATACGTGCTTTGAACGTGTGTCTCGTGTTAATCAATAAAACTATACATAAATGAAAATTTTAATGAATTAAAAAATTTTTTCCTCACCAAAGAAAAAGATGTAGAGGAAAATTAAGCCACAATTAATGGAGCATTTATTGTACATACTAGAGGAGCAGGGCCCGTGTCAGCACGGGCCCAAAATTAAGATGTTTATTTGTCTTTTCAATCTTGATATATTTAAATAAATTTTTTTAATAAAAGGATTGCATATATTTTCTAGGATTCATCCGGAGTCTAGAATTAGTTCAACATATGTTATTTTAATACGTATTTAGATAATTTAAGTTGTTAACTATTTTTACATGTAATAGTTTTTTATGTAATTTTTAAATTAATATACATTACTTTTCTTTTCCAAATTATTGTGGCATTGATAATCAATTATATTATGAAAATAATTTAAGTTTTAAATTATTGTGACTTATAATACTTTTTGTCTATTCCAATTTCAGTGACACTAATATAATTTCAAGAGTCGACCAAATATTTTATATCTTTTAAATTTTTTAATTTGTTAATTATTGTGATTTCTAGTATTTTTCATGTAATTTTTTTGAAATATATAATATATTAAATTATTTTTAGATATTTTAAATTGGTAACAATTGTTATTTATAATACTTTTTATGTAATTTTTGAATAATATCTGCTACTCTCCTTGTCCTGAATTTTGGGTCGATGACAGCCAATTATATTTTAAAAATAATTTAAATTTTTGATCATTGTGATTTATAATATTTTTTCTGTCTCAACTTATGTGGCACAATGCTTAAATGATCATAATAATTAAGTAGGGGTGATATAGTAAAATCACAACTGAAGCAGCTGAAGTAGAAATAAGTCAATTTTTTTAAATTTTTTTTTGTTAATTATTGTTATTTATAGTACTTTATATTTTATTTTCAAATAATATATATTGATTTATATCTTTTTCTATCCCGTCCCAATTTAAGTGGCACTAATATAATTTTGATAGTCAATTAAATATTTTATGTCGACATATCATTTTGTTATTCTTATTTTTCTAATACATAAATGACTTATAATAAGGAGTGATATAGTAAAACCATCGTTCGAAAGACAAAAATTTGATTTAAAACATTAAGAGTTAATTTTGTCTTTTATGTCTATTTTATTTTTCATTAACGGTGGTTATAAGGTTAAATGGTGTCGTTAAGGTTATAAGATTGTTTACTAATATAAGGTTGTTTACTTAATGGTGGTTATAAGGTTAAACGGTGGCCGTTAAGGTTATAAGGTTATCAGGTAAAATGGTGGCCGTTAAGGTTATAAGGTTGTTTACTAATATAAGGTTATAAGGTTAAACGGTGGCCTTAAGGTTATAAGGTTATTTATTAGTTAAACGGTGGTCGTTAAGGTTATAAGGTTGTTTACTAATATAAGGTTGTTTACTTAACGTTGGTTATAAGGTTAAACGGTGATCGTTAAGGTTATAAGGTTGTTTACTAATATAAGGTTATAAGGTTATGCGGTGGCCGTTAAGGTTATAAGGTTGTTTACTAATATAAGGTTGTTTACTTAACGGTGGCCGTTAAGTTTTACGTATAGATTAGGCTTTAATCGGTGGCCATATAGATTAGCAGGTTGGTCTCGCAAATAAAACTATAACCTTTATGCAACAGGAAGAGAATACACATGGTCTCAACAAATCTTCAAATGTAAGATCTAGCACTTTCAACTCCAGAAACAAAGTGGAAAACAAAATAGTGCTAACCCGGGGTCTTCTCCTAGTCTAAGAGCACTTTTAACTTCAGAGTCATCAGTGTGATTGCGAAACCAATCCTAAAAATAATGATAAATGTTATGTCTAAAGAATTAAAGAAATCCAAACAACAAAATTTCTTATAAGACAAAAGATTTTACCCTCAGGCGACCAACAAAAATATGAATAACAGAAGCACCAGCTTAAGCAGTAGCAGCAGCGTGACAAAAGCTAAGAAGTCGAGACAAAAGTTTCTAATAGACTTAGGTTTGAATAGAAAATTCCAAGCATTCAGTCGAAAGATATATTGCATTTGGACTTTGAATGGAATTGGAAGTGCCAAGGTTTTGATCGCTTTTACTGCTGTTCTTAGCTTTGGATCTAGTGGCAGCTACAAATGAAAAAGTGTTAGTGCCTGTTGAACCCGTTAGAGAAAAAAGCTTCTAAGGAACCTCTGGTGCGACTTGTAGGGGATTGAATTTCACTTTCATCAACTGCTAAATCAGTTAACTCACTAGAAGCATGAGAATTTGATTCCGATTCAGCACATGCTGGTTCTGAAGGGAAACATTCTGTTTCCGCTTCCGTTGATGGATCAGTGACTTTAGAATCAATTAAATGATCAAGAAAATGAAGTACCAGAACATTCAAGAGAACCAAATAATGCATTGTTGCCCGCCCCTTCCCATCATAGATCATCAGAAATGCAGCAGATACAATAATCTGCACCATGTTTGCACATTGACTTTGTAAGTTTTCTCCATTTTGCTTCTAGCCTCTTTATATATTTCCATCTCTCTCACCAAATGACTTGAGAGCCTTATTATCAGTATCTATATCTTAAGTGTACCAAATTCTGAAAACCCCCATCATATGGATTTTTAAAAAGAATAGTAGTGAAGGATCAACTATCGATATATGGTACTACGACATGATGTCTTGTAACAGCTACTACCTCCTCTACATTGTTTTTAAATTCTTTCACTGGAATTAAAACATAAATGAACCATATAACTCATAGAGACAAGCATGAAGCTCTGATGCCCTCCGTCATAAAAGTTTCAAAATGAGAACCTTGTAAATAAAACATGAAATAGTAATAGATGAATGAACAGGCAATTGACTTTGGGAAAATTACCTTCTGTAATTTCAGATTCATCAATTTCGTCTTCTTCTTCTTTTTGAGCCACCGTGATGCTCTCCATGCTGTCCACTTTCTGTTAATGGCTTTGAGCATTTTTGGCAGTAAGTTCTTGTTCCTTCCTCTCGATGTGGAACTTAATCAACTTTTCCTCAAACTCCTCAATGAATGATTTGAGTTCTGGTTTAGCAAGCTTCTTCCCCAAATTGAAGACATTCAAACAGGCAAATAAAGCTTTAACACTGTGAAATGAATTCCCAGTAACTTCCAAAAACTAGTCTAAGCCTAAAGCCTTGTTATGCCACAACAAATTTTACCTTGTTGATAATAGTTTGAAAATCCTCCATCACAGCGTCTTCAGATAAGGCACGTCCATTCATACATTTTGAACAACTCTATCAGCTTTCTCATGCTCTTATCAGTGTATGATAGCTGAGATAGGCAATAGGATATGTACTCGTATAGCCTAATATCTGCATAAAAGAGCATGTTAACATGCAGAAGTTTCTCTAGTGATAATTTAAATAGCAAATCCGAAACTCACTAAAATCTATTCATTCAAAGGTCTCTTAATTATAATTATTCTTCTAAATTTTTGCAAAGGTACTCCTAGAAATACTGTAAACACGCTTTCCATAATAGCATAGAAAGCTGAGTATGAAAGCAAATATCAGATGAAGCATCCACAAAGTCGTGGTACCAAATAGTACTGAAAGACCGGAAACTTCTAAAACAATCTCAAATAAGTATATCAGAACCTTTGAAACGTGCAGAACCACAACTCAAAGTTGACAACCACCACATCTCTGAAATGTAAATCACGCAGGATTAACTAGAGAAAGAACTATAAAATCTGACAGTAAACTGCATGTCTTGGCTAGCAATAGCAAGTGGAGCAAGCTGGTATCGTGATTTATCCACAAAACCGTGAAACCTCACAGAAATTTGTGGTAAACCTCAATGTCAAGTTTAGGGGCAAAAATAAAGAGACATACATATTTTCACATTTAGTTTCAAGAAAGTATATGTAAACAGACCAAACCCAAAGGCAGAATAACTTCTAGAGCTTAGCATAGTGTAAACTTAGGGAACAGATCTCGTTGCAAACTAAAAGTACCCAATATATTTTCTCTATAGCTTCTTATAATAGTTGATCATATTACACAAATTCTTCATGGAAATAAATCAAAACAATTTTCAAATTCCATACCAGTAACTCCACAAAATCTTTTGCAAAGCTTCTCGACAAGAGCTTCCATTTGCTTGTCCTAAAAATACAAACATTCCAATCAATTCTCTACAGAAGAGCCCAAAGAAGCAAGTCAAAATCATGGCACCTTCTTAATTGAAGCAATTAAAAATTGCATGATGTTGCAAAATGAATCTTCCTTCGAGATAGAGCGGTTTCTTACAACAATCACTCGGCTTAGAACACAACTAACTAAACTACAACAACAATATTCCCAGTGTAATCCCATATACATACGTTACCCCTACTTAGAGATAGAGAGGTTGTTTCCCATAGATCCTCTACCTAAAGCATGACTAACTAAAGTGTGTATATACATTACAGGTAGTCAACAAAGTTGAGCATAGTTTTATAATATCTCACAACTCCAATTCAACATCAATTGAACATGAAAGGAGGAGGTACATAAAAGCAGAAGCTAAACTACTCACTTGTTTGCCATTGATAATATGGTTTTGGGCTCTAACAGTGTCCACAAATTTATCATTGATACTATGGTTTTTGGCTATAACAGTTTCTACAACGGTTGGATCTGCATAAGTGATGAACCGAGAACCTCTGGGTCTACCTGTATGCCTATTTTTCATAATCACCAAGTCTATTATCTCTCCATACCTCTGAAAGTACTTAAAAAATTGTTCTACCAAATTCCAATTTTCATTAACACTTCAGTAAATCAAAAACCCACTACAAAAAAAAAATACTAATAATACATTAAAACAATGAAGAAGAAGAGCAAAGTAACAACTTTGTTTAAACGAAATGAAAGATTAAGAATGTTGTTACCTGACGACCGAAACTATGTCTTTTGTGTTCTTATCTCAATTCTCAGCAACAACAAACCGTACAACTTTCGATGAACTCAGTATGAGTGCGACAAGTGCTGCAGGGCCTGATGGATATTCTGGTATGTTTTTTCATAGTTGCTGGGATATTATTCAAAATGATATTAAGAACTATGTTCAGGATTTCTTTAGGGGGAAGAACTTGTCTAAGTTTTATTCACATACTTGCCTGATTCTTATTCCTAAAATTGATTCGCCATCTAATTTTTCTGAACTTACACCTATTAGTTTGAGTAATTTCACTTGTAAAATTATTTCCAAAATTCTTGCTAATAGGCTTAATCCCCTGTTGGGTAGGATAATCTCTAATAATCAAAGTGGTTTTGTTAAAGGTAGATTAATTACTGATAATAGTTTACTTACTCAATAGATTGCTCAGATTATTAAGCAATACAATAAAGGCGGGAATCTAATAATGAAGCTTGATATGGCCAAGGCATATGATAAAATGTCATGGAATTTTTTAATGAGTGTTATGAAGAGGTTCGGTTTTTCTAGTATTTGGGTGGATATGATTTGGAGGATTATTGCTAATGCAGGTATTCCATTCTCATTAATGGAACTAGGGTGGGGTTTTTTAGCTCCTCCCATGGCCTTAAACAAGGTGATCCCCTCTCTCCTTCTCTCTTCATTATTGGCTCTGAGCTTTTATCTACAATGTTGAACAATCTCTACTCCGATGAGAATTTTACTCCTTTCAGCATGAATCATAATGGCCGTATCATTAAGCATTTAGCTTGCGCTGATGATATAGTGATTTTTAGAGGTGGTAACAACAAGACAATCAAACTCATTAAGCATCAAATCAGGAGGTACGAAAAAGCCTCTAGTCAAAAAATGAATAATGACAAGAGCTTTTTCATAACCGCTCCAAATACTTCTCCTCATGGAATTAACAGAATGAGAAGAATGACTGGTTATATGGATAAAAAATTTCCTTTCAATTATTTGGGTTGTCCAATATATAGTGGAAAGAAAAATCTCAGCTATTTTGATAGTATGCTTGCAAAAATTGTTAAGAGACTTAATGGATGGCAAAGTAGCATGCTTTTTGATGTTGGAAAAATTACACTTATTAAGCATGTCCTGCAATCCATACCTATTTATACTCTCTCTGCCCTCAACATGCCTAAGGGTACCATCTGCCTTATCGAGATGCATTTTGCTAACTTTCTTTGGGGAACTAGTGATGGTAAAAATAAGTATCATTGGAGTAAGTGGGAAAATCTATGTTTCCCGAAAGATGAAGGGGGAGTTGGAATAAGAAGCATGCATGATATCTCCAATTCATTGATACTTAAAAGATGGTGGAGGTTCAGGACCCAACCATTTCTTTGGGCTGATTTTTTAATGAAGAAATATTGCAAGAGATCACATCCAGTGAGCAAAGTTCCTACGTCAGCTGACTGACACACTTGGAAAAGCCTGATTAAGATCAAAGCGCAAGCTGAACCTCACATTATATGGAAAGTTCAAGCAGGAAATTCCAGCTTTTGGTGGGACAATTGGACAGGTTTAGGTGCCTTGGCCAAGCTATGACAGGGCCCAGGTAAGTCTCCTAAAATTCTTATCAACTCTTTTATTCAGATTGGTACCTGGAACTTTGAAAATTTAAGTACGGTTATTCCTAATTACATTGTGAACCTGATTTCTAATGTTGGAATTCATAATAACAACGCACTTGACTACCCCATATGGAATTTCTCTGAGAATGCTATATTCACTAATAATTCTGCCTGGCAGATTGTTAAAAAACAAAGACCCAAAAAATTATTTCCTGAATAATCTTTGGCATAATAGAGTTCATTTTAAAATCTCTTTTCTGGCGTGGAGGATGATTAAAAGGAGATTACCTTTTAATGAAGTCATCATTAAATTCAATATTAACTCACAAAGTGATTACTTTTGTTGTAGGATAGTATAAAATGATACTATGCATCATATTTTTGGCAAGGTGACGCAGCAAAGCACGTAAGGAATAGCATCGAAAATCCCTTTGGAATTCAACATGTAAATCAACCAATTGTCGACATCTTTAACACTTGGTGGAGTGTAAGACCAGAGAATGATATCCATAAAATTTTACTGAAGAGCACTCTTAGTATCATTTGTTGGGAAATTTGGAAACAATGGTGTTCTTGTAAATTTGGAGGCCAAAGACACTTTTGCTACAGTAAGATGATTTATCAAGCTTTTGGTCTTATCAAATATGTAATGATGAAATATTTTAAAGACTTGCAAGACATCAATCACTGGCCAACTCTGTGTCTCACAATAAAGAAGCTCATGCCATTTCAAAAGTTACATCAGGTTACTTGGAGCTTCCTTCAAGCCGACTGTATTAAAATCAATACAAATAGTAGTTACTTACATGGAAGTGGTAAGGCTGGTATTGATGGAATAGTATGGAATAGTCGAGGCGATATGGTTATGGCATTTTTCATTTCTGTCAGTTGTAGTAGCAGTAATATGGCAGAGGCGCTGGCAGCCGAGTTTGGAGTGAAATGGTGTGAATATCAAGGATCCACTAATTTCACTCTCGAACTAGACTCCACGATCATAACCAACATACTGAACAACAATCTTGTCAGTAATATGAAGCTGAAACAAGTTGTGGACAATATCAAAGGTATCAAGAATAGAATTGGGATTCAAGTAACTCACTATTTTCGGGAGGGGAATCAAGTTGTTGACTGGTTAGCTAAATTGGCTTCCACCTCTACGCAGATTCTTATCACTCAGTCCCTTTCTTATCTTCCTAGACAGGATAGAGGCTTCATCCAATTAGATAAATGGATGATGCCTAGTCTTAGATGTAAATATGACAAATCCAACTTTTTTGTTAGCTAGCATAGATTTGTGTATATGCCAGAAGGCAATATAATTGTTTATGCCTTCTGGTGGGGTGATATCACTTATGATTGATATCACTAATGGTTGTGTGTTGTATCGAGGTCAGGCCTAGCCCCCCTCTGCCCCTTTTTACTAATACAACACAACTCAAAGCTCATCTGGGTAATTGATTTAAAAAAAAAAATAAAGAACAAAGTAACAAAATCAAATATTACCGATGTTTTTAGATTGAGGAATAATGGATTTTTGATTTATTGAGAAATGGGTTTTCTAGAAAATCACACTATTGTATCTTCCGTCTCTAGATGTATTAGTATTGTTTATTAGACTATTCTAATAATTGATTTCTTGTAGATTAAAATGTGTATTTATCCTCAATCTGTTAAATTGAATTGGAGACAGCTCTGCTTCTTTAATCTAGTGTGTCAAATTTCATCCAAGTTTTTGTGAAAATAATCGGGTTACAAAGTTATATATACATATATATATATAAACATATATAAGTATAAAGCTTGTGGTGTTAGAATTAAAGCAATACTTTTGTTAGTGTGATCAAAAATTACCTTGGCATAAAAAGTGCTGGACCTTTCAATCATGCATTGTGAATACAAGTATCATGAAGCTAAATATGACTAGTTTTTCCATTGGAAAAGAGAAAGTGTTGGAAGGTGCCACGATTCTATTAATAAATTCAATAACTAGAATTGTTTGGCCATAAGAGAAAAGATAAATTTTTGACAGAATTAACCTTTCTTAAAATACATTTTAATTACTAGGAAGAGATCACTTCTATTTGGACTCCGTTGGTTGCAACTTGTAACGACACATGGGACAATTTGGGTTTTTAAGAAGCCAAGTCTCGATGCAGCCATAATGGGAACTGTGGCTACAAGGCAAGCTGTATGGTTCTGATCTAGGTGAGTAACTCACCTTGCATATCACACACTCGTCTGTCCATTCGTTTTCTGGAAGCTGAACTCTTTGCAAAGACTGCATTATTGATCTTACTGCAGGCAGCGACATGAATTCTCTCCTAGCTTTCTCAGTTAAAGTCTGTATTAGTTCCCTTTCATAATTCTCATCAAAATGCATGCACCAATAATTTATTATGCTCCTCACAGCATCTTTTATATCCCCTTCACAGGCTTCAATCTATTGTAATTTTTCATACAAAGATGGTTTGTGTGATTGTCCCAATCCCTTGATTGCTTTATAAGTAACTCTCCAAACTATTTCTCCAATCTCATCATATTGGTTTTTAACAATTCTGGATTTGGTAAGTTCAAATTCTTGAGGAGATACATAAAGTTTCTCAACAGTTATAAGGCTCACATAGGCTGTATCATCATCTTGCAAAGGAGGTGCAAGGTTCTATGTTGTACGAGCATACTCCAAAATTTGTTTGAGTAAATCATGTTTGCTCTCCAAAATTTTCTTTGGGTTGATTTTTTAATGAAGAAATATTGCAAGAGATCACATCCAATGAGCAAAGTTCCTACGTCAGCTGACTCACAAACTTGGAAAAGCCTGATGAAGATCAAAGCGCAAGCTGAACCTCAAATATTTTTAATAAAAGGAGATTACCTTTTAATGACGTCATCATTAAATTCAATATTAACTCACAAAGTGATTGCTTTTATTGTAGGATTGTATAAAATGATACTATGCATCATGTTTTTGGCAAGGTGACGCAGCAAAGCACATAGGGAATAGCATGGGAAATACCTTTGGAATTCAACATGTAAATCAACCAATTGTCGACATCTTTAACACTTAGTGGAGTGTAAGACTAGAGAATGATATCCATAAAATTTTATTGAAGATCACTCCTAGTATCATTTATTGGGAAATTTGGAAACAATGGTGTTCTTGTAAATTTGGTGGCCAAAGACACTTCTGCTAGAGTAAGATGATTTATCAAGTTTTTGGTCTTATCAAATCTGTAATGATGAAATATTTTAAAGACTTGCAAGAAATCAATCACTGGCCAACTCTGTGTCTCACAATAAAGAAACTAAGGCCATTTCAAAAGTTACATCAGGTTACTTGGAGCTTCCCACAAGCTGACTGTATTAAAAATCAATACCGGTAGTTACTTACATGAAAGTGGTAAGGCTGGTATTGGTGGAATTATATGGAATAGTAGAGGCGATATGGTTATGGCATTTTCCATTTCGTTCTATTGTAGTAGCAGTAATATGGCAGAGGCGTTGTGAATATCAAGGATACACTAATTTCACTCTTGAACTAGACTCCACAACTATAACCAAAAAGCTGAACAACAATCTTGTCACTAATATGAAGCTGAAAAAAGTTGTGGACAACATCAAAAGTATCAAGAATAGAATAGGGATTCAAGTAACTCACTGTTTTCGGGAGGGGAATCAAGTTGCTAACTGGTTAGCCAAATTGGCTTCAACCTCTACGCAGATTCTTATCACTCAGTCCCTTTCTAATCTTCCTAGACAGGCTAGAGGCTGCTTCCAATTAGATAAATGGATGATGCCTAGTCTTAGATGTAAATATGACAAATCCAACTTCATTGTTAGCTAGCATAGATTTATGTATGTACCAGAAGGCAATATAATTGTTTATACCTTCTGGTGGGGTGATATCACTTATGATTGATATCACTAATGGTTGTGTGTTGTATCGAGGTCAGGCCTAGCCCCCCTCTGCCCTTTTTTACTAATGGGTAATTGATTTAAAAAGATGAAGAAGAAGAACAAAGTAATAAAATCAAAGATTAATGATGTTTTTATATTGAGGAATAATGGATTTTCGATTGATTGAGAAATGGGTTTTCTACAAAATCACAATATTGTATCTTCTGTCTCCATATGTATTAGTCTTGTTTATTAGACTATTCTAATGATTAATTTCTTGTAGACTAAGATGTGTATTTGTCCTCGATCTGTTAAATTGAATTGCAGACTGCTCTGCTTCTTTAATCTTGTCTGTCAAATTTCATCCAAGTTTCTATTAAGATAATCGGGTAACAAAGTTTTATATATATATATATACGTATATATATACATATAAACATATATAAGTATAAAGCTTGTGGCGTTTGAATTAAAGCAATAATTTTATTAGTGTGATCAAAAATTACCCTGGCATAAGAAGTGTTGTACCTTTCAATCTTGCATTGTGAATATAAGTATCATGATGCTAAATATGACTAGTTTTTCCATTGGAAAAGAGAAAGTGTTGGAATGTGCCACGATTCTATTAATAAATTCAATAGCTAGAATTGTTTGGCCATAAGAGAAAAGATAAATTTTTGACAGTATTAACCTCTCTTAAAATACATTTTAATTACTACAAAGAGATCACATCTATTTGGACTCCGTTGGTGGCAACTTGTAATGACACATGGGATAATTTGGGTTTTTAAGAAGCCAAGTTTCGATGCAGCCATAATGGAAACTGTGGCTGAAAGGCAAGCTGTATTTTTCTGATCGAGGTGAGTAACTCTCCTTGCATATCATACACTCGTCTGTCCATTCATTTTCTGGAAGCTGAACTCTTTGCAAAGACTGCATTATTGATCTTACTGCAGGCAGCGACATGAATTCTCTCCTAGCTTGCTCAGTTAAAGTCTGTACTAGTTCCCTTTCATAATTATCATCATAATGCATGCACCAACAATTTATTGTGTTCGTCACAGCATCTTTAATATCCCCTTCACGGGCTTCAACCCATCATAATTTTTCATACAAAGATGGTTTGTGTGATTGTCCCAATCCCTTGATTACTTTATAAGTAACTCTCCAAACTATTTCTCCAATCTCATCATATTGGTTTTTAACAATTCTGGATTTGGTAAGTTCAAATTCTTGAGGAGATACATAAAGTTTCTCAACAATTATCAGGCTCACATAAGTTGTATCATCATCTTGCAAAGGAGGTGCAAGGTTCTGTGTTGTACGAGCATACTCCAAAATTTGTTTGATTAAATCATGTTTGCTCTCCAAGATTTTATCAAGACCCTTGATAATGAGTTGTACTTCCCATACCACTTAGTATGCAAGGAGTACTCTTCGATAATGTTATGAACACAAGTGTAAGAAAACTTTACAAGTAGATCAATCTCCAACTTAAAATTGATGCCTGAAATATTGACTGCACAAGGAAGAGTACTTCTAGCATTACAAAATTGGGGGAACACATGAATTTGACTGGCAGATGTGGATGACTCCATTATTTGACGAAACTAATCAAAGCGTAAATATTGAAGTTTGCAGCTGGACTCATAAGTATATATAGAATAAAAAAAAAGTGTTTTCCCTTTTTGTGTAGGATTAGGACTTGCACTTGGATTCCTAGCTGTTACCAAAATACGCGTGAAATAGCTTACCAAATATATATGGTATCTTGATTACCACGCATATCCATTTAAATACATTATATGATTATATTTCTAACCAATTAGATTAATTATACTAGTCAAGTATACGTGTTTTGCACGCGTGTCTCGTGTTAATCAATAAAACTATACATCAATGCAAATTTTAATGAATTAAAAATTTTTTTTCTCATCAAAGAAAAAGATGTAGAGGAAAATTAAGCCACAATTAATGGAGCCTTTATTGTACATATACATCATATTAAATTAAAATATAAATATTATTAGTGCTCGACGATCCAATTCAGGGTATAATATATAACAAAAAGGGAGCAAAGAAGTCATCAAATTAAGAAAACACAATTAAAATAACACTTTGTAAGAATATATTATTATCTTTCAATTTTGTCCTACATCACTCCTCTACCTTGCTATAGCTAATGATCGTACATGGATAAACTCATTACTTTGTTCAATTACTCAAAACAAATATTGTATATATCTTTAATAAAAGAACGTACATAATTATATGTAAATATTTAATGATACATTCCCGGCGATATCATGATGCATAGTAAAAGCTTTAACATCAATTTCTTTGTGACTAATCAATTGGCCCACATATGATCGATCAAAAAAATTATTGCGAGTATTTCCGCCTAAATAATAAATGTAGATAGATCATCTAACTTTCGAAAATAATAAATCATGTGTTAATTAAATTGGTAGAAGTTATACCTCAATTATCTGTGTTCTTTTGGAACTTAGAATCTTTTTGAATCGAAATTTTTAACGTTACTCCATTCTTTTTGGCGAGGTCACAATATTCCAAACATAAATTATGACAGAATCTCAAAAATTAAGGATAGAATCTCAAAATATGATCCACAACCAGAAATTAGATCTATGGTGACGGTTGTAATACCGTTGTAATTGACAAAAAAACCGTTGCCATAGACCTATCGCAATGGTTCTGCAAGCATCCCATAGATGAGCGTTGCGATCGGTCTATTGCAACGGTTTCTGCAACGGTTGTGTAAACCGTCGCCATAGGTAGAGCTATGGGGACGGTTTCTAGAATCCATTGCCATAGATAGACCTATTGTGATGGTTATTTTTTGAACGACTATTTTCATCTATTGCGACGGTTTATAACCGTCGCAATAGATGATATTGCAACAGTTACTAACCATTGCAGTAGCAGCTATTATGACGCTATTGTTGTTCTGATGCAACATTTTTTGACTACCTATTACAACTACTTTATTACTTATTGGAACGCCTATTTTCATCTATTGCAACGGTTACTAACCGTTGCAATAGACTCTATTCCAATGACATTAAACCATTGCCATAGCATCTATTGCGACTCTTTTGTTATTCTGTTGCAACGCTTTATAAATTATAACACAATATATACACATCAAAAAACAAAATCATTCATTAATAATCTCATAATTCAAACTATGCAACAAGCTAGTAGTTTAAACCCAAAAGCAAAATGTAATCAAGTCCAAAATGATTAGTTAAGTTTTTACACTGTAGCAAGTTCAAGTCATGATAAGTTTCAAAAAATTCAACACAAAACTATTGATATTAGAGCATTTATCCACAACCCAAAAACCTTCTCAAGTAAGGTCAATATCTTTATCATTTTCTTCATATCTTTCTTCATTTTGGACACCTATAAAAAGAGAACAAATAATATAATTTAGCACTTAAATGACAACATAAAAAGGACTATTCCACAACAAAATAAGCACGTAAACCACATATAAGTTAGCTAGTGAAGAGGCAAATCAACCAATCATGGTTAGAAAGAAATACAAACATCCAAATGTGAGATGATAAAACTTAAAGAACAATTGAAATTGCCAAAAGAGGAAACTTCAGCTTCACATTTATATAGGTCTAACATATATGTGATCCAGTTTGCACACAGTTCCCCAGTTCAAAAGGAAAACACATTCCAAGATGAAAAAACTCTATTATTCTCTAGTCTAACAATTAGATGTCCTATAATGCTGAAGCGAC
>NW_025891468.1:20376-24299 GCF_002878395.1 Capsicum annuum
AAAAATTTAAAGTTAAGTTTAAATATTAGTATTTCTATATAAGGAAAAAGCAATTTAAAATTTTAATTTTCTAAAAGAAATAATTAAATAAAAAAAAATTTTTTGATATAAAATTCAATTATAATAATAAAATTGATTTACTTTAAATATTTATTTTCAATTAATTAAGATAATTTTTTATTTTTTCATAATTTATGCTGCACCGATAAAATTTTGAGAGTTGAATTGAACTTTTATCTATTTTTGAAAAAGTATTTGAAAAAGTGTTAGTGCCTGTTGACCCCATTAGAGAAAAAAGCTGCTAAGGAACCTCTGGTGCGACTTGTAGGGGATTGAATTTCACTTTCATCAATTGCTGAATCAGTTAACTCACTGGAAGCATCAGAATTTGATTCCGACTCAGCACATGCTGGTTCTGAAGGGGAACATTCTGTTTCCGCTTCCGTTGATGGCTCAGTGACTTCAGAATCTGTTATATGATCAAGAAAATAAAGTTACAGAACATTCAAGAGAACCAAATAATGCATTGTTGCCCGCCCCTTCCCATCATAGATCATCAGAAATGCAGCACATACAACAATCTGCACCATGTTTGCACATTGACTTTGTAAGTTTTCTCAATCCATTTTGCTTCTAGCCTCTTTATATATTTCCAGCTCTCTCGCCAAATAACTTGAGAGCCTTCTTATCAGTATCTACATCTTAAGTGTACCAAATTCTGAAAACCCCCATCATATGGATTTTTAAAAAGAATAGTAGTGAAGGATCAACTATCGATATAAGGTACTACGACATAATGTCTTGTAACAGCTGCTACCTCCTTTACATTGATTTTAAATTCTTTCGCGGGAATTAAAACATAAATGAACCATATAACTCATAGAGACAAGCATGAAGCTCTTATGCCCTCCGTCATAAAAGTTTCAAAATAAGAACCTTGTAAATAAAACATGAAATAGTAATAGCTGAATGAACAGGCAATTTAATTTGGGAAAAATACCTTCTGTAATTTCAGATTCATCAATTTCGTCTTATTCTTCTTTTTGAGCCACCGTGATGCTCTCCATGCTGTCCACTTTCTGTTAATGGCTTTGAGCATTTTTGGCAGTAAGTTCTTGTTCCTTCCTCTCGATGTGGAACATATTCAACTTTTCCACAAACTCCTCAATGCATGATTTGAGTTCAGGTTTAGCAAACTTCTTCCCCAAATTGAAGTCATTCAAACAGGCAAATAAAGCTTTAACACTGTGAAATGAATTCCCAGTAACTTCCAAAAACTAGTCTAAGCCTAAAGCCTTGTGATGCCACAACAAAATTTACCTTGTTGATAATAGTTTGAAAATCTTCCATCACAGCGTCTTCAGATAAGGCACGTTCGTTCATATATTTTAAACAACTCTATCAGCTTTCTCATGGTCTTATCAGTGTATGATAGCTGAGATAGGCAATAGGATATGTACTCGTATAGCCTAATATCTGCATAAAAGAGCATATTAACATATAGAAGTTTCTCTAGTGATAATTCAAATAGCAAATCAGAAACTCACTAAAATCTATTCATTCAAAGGTCTCCTAATTATAATTTTTCTTTTAAATTTTTGCAAAGGTACTCCTAGAAATACTGTAAACACGCTTTCCATAATAGCAAAGAAAGCTGAGTATAAAAGCAAATATCAGATGAAGCATCCACAAAGCCGTGGTACCAAATAGTATCGAAAGACCGGCAACTTCTAAAACAATCTCAAATAAGTATATCAGAACCTTTGAAACACGCAGAACCACAACTCAAAGTTGACAACCACATCTCTGAAATGTAAATCACGCAGGATTAACTAGAGAAAGAACTATAAAATCTGACAGTAAACTGCACGACTTGGCTAGCAATAGCAAGTGGAGCAAGCTGGTATCGTGATTTATCCACAAAACTGTGAAACCTAACAGAAAGTTGTGGTAAACCTCAATGTCAAGTTTAGGGGCAAAAATAAAGAGACATGCATATTTTCTCATTTAGTTTCAAGAAAGTATATGTAAACAGACCAAACCCAAGGGCAGAATAACTTCTAGAGCTTAGCATAGTGTATACTTAGGGAACAGATATCGTTGCAAACTAAAAGTACCCAATATATTTTCTCTCTTAGCTTTTTCTAATAGTTGATCATATTACACAAATTCTTCTCGGAAATAAATCAAAACAATTTTCAAATTCCATACCAGTAACTCCACAAAATCTTTTGCAAAGCTTCTCGACAAGAGCTTCCATTTGCTTGTCCTAAAAATACAAACATTCCAATCAATTCTCTGCAGAAGAGCCCAAAAAAGCAAGTCAAAATCATGGCACCTTTATAATTGAAGCAATTAAAAATTGCATGAAGTTGCAGAATGATTCTTCCTTCGAGTTCTGGCTAGATAACTTGCTAAGAATATCTGAAAGTCGGTTATAAATTGGATTGATCCCTGTAAACATTAAGTTCAAAGAGAAAAAAAATAGTATTATTTGATGTGTGTGTACAGTCAAAAACATGCAACTGACGAAAGAAAAGTTTAGTAGATATGTTACCTTTGTTTGACAACTCATGAAAGAAAAGTTTGGCAAGATTTCAAATTCTTTCATCTGCATCTTCCAGGCAGATGGCCAATTCATTTATATAACCTTTCACCTAGAAATGATTCACACAAATCAAGATGCTAAAAATCTACCACAAGAAAGATACATACGAGTGTATGATAATCCAGCCAAACCTTCATCATGTCATTCAGTATCATATGAGAAAGCGATAGAGTTAGAGCGGTTGCTTACAATAGTCACTCGGCTTAGAACATGACTAACTAAACTACAACAACAATATTCCCATTGTAATCCCATATACATACGTTACCCCTACTTAGAGATAGAGAGGTTGTTTCCCGTAGACCCTCTACCTAAAGCATGACTAACTAAAGTGTGTATATATATTACAGGTAGTCAACAAAGTTGAGCATATTTTTATAATATCTCATAACTCCAATTCAACATCAATTGAACATGAAAGGAGGAGGTACACAAAAGCAAAAGCTGAACTACTCACTGGTTTGTCATTGATAATATGGTTTTGGGCTATAACAGTGTCTACAAGTTTGTCATTGATAATATAGTTTTTGCCTATAACAGTGTCTACAACGGTTGGATCTGCATAAGTGATGAACCCAGAACCTCTGGGTCTAACTGTATGCCTATTTTTCATAATCACCAAGTCTATTATCTCTCCATACCTCTCAAATTACTTAACAAATTGTTCTACCAAAATCCAATTTTCATTAACCTCTCATCAGTAAATCAAAAACCCATTACAAAAAAAAATAGTAATAATACATTTAAATAATGAAGAAGAAGAGAAAAGTAACAACTTTGTTTAAACGAAATGAAAGATTAAGAATCTTGTTACCTGACGACCGAAACTATGTCTTTTGTTTTCTTATGTCAATTCTCAGCAACAACAAACCGTACAACTTTTGATGAACTCAGTATGAGTGCGGCAAGTGCTGCAGGCCTGATGGATATTCTGGTATGTTTTTTCATAGTTGCTGGGATATTATTCAAAACGATATTAAGAACTATGTTCAGGATTTCTTTAGGGGGAAGAACTTGTCTAAGTTTTATTCACATACTTGCCTGATTCTCATTCCGAAAATAGATTCGCCATCTAATTTTTCTGAACTTACACCTATTAGTTTGAGTAATTTCACTTGTAAAATTATTTCCAAAATTCTTGCTAATAGGCTTAATCCCCTGTTGGGTAGGATAATCTTTGATAATCAAAGTGGTTTTGTTAAAGGTAGATTAATTACTGATAATATTTTACTTACTCAAGAGATTGCTCAGAGTATTAAGCAATACAATAAGGCGGCAATCTAATAATGAAGCTTGATATGGCCAAGGCATATGA
>NW_025891468.1:24399-25247 GCF_002878395.1 Capsicum annuum
TTAGTTTGAGTAATTTCACTTGTAAAATTATTTCCAAAATTCTTGCTAATAGGCTTAATCCCCTGTTGGGTAGGATAATCTTTGATAATCAAAGTGGTTTTGTTAAAGGTAGATTAATTACTGATAATATTTTACTTACTCAAGAGATTGCTCAGAGTATTAAGCAATACAATAAAGGCGGCAATCTAATAATGAAGATTGATATGGCCAAGCCATATGATAAAATGCCATGGAATTTTTAATGAGTGTTATGAAGAGGTTCGGTTTTTCTGGTATTTGGCTGGATATGATTTGGAGAATTATTGCCAATGCAGGTATTCCATTCTCATAAATGGAACTAGGGTGGGGTTTTTTAGCTCCTCCCATGGCCTTAAACAAGGTGATCCCCTCTCTCCTTCTCTCTTCATTATTGGCTCTTTGCTTTTATCTACAATGTTGAACAATCTCAACTCCGATGAGAATTTTACTCCTTTCAGCATGAATCACAATGGCCGTATCATTAAGCATCTAGCTTACGCTGATGATATAGTGATTTTTAGAGGTGGTAACAACAAGACGATCAAACTCATTAAGCATCAAATCAGGAGGTACGAAAAAGCCTCATGTCAAAAATGAATAATGACAAGAGCTTTTTCATAACCGCTCTAAATACTTCTCCTCATAGCATTAACAGAATGAGAAGAATGACTGGTTATATGGATGAAAAATTTCCTTTCAATTATTTGGGTTGTCCAATATATAGTGGAAAGAAAAATCTCAGCTATTTTGATAGTATGCTTGCAAAAATTGTTAAGAGACTAAATGGATGGCAAAGTAGCATGCTTTCTGATGGTGGAAAAATTACACTT
>NW_025891469.1:0-1224 GCF_002878395.1 Capsicum annuum
TTTTTTGTCTTCTTTACTAAGACAAGAGGCAACTACTTTTTCCAGTACTTTTTTGGTGACCTCACCAGTTTTTTTGATGACCCCAACAGTTTTTAGCAAAGCGACGTTAGTTTCTATTCTCTATTTTCTTAATAACTCTTTATAGGTATTACTAGTCCAAATCGAACATCTATCCTCAGGCGGCGACATCAAGATTTCAATGATCTATACGTTTTTCAATAATAGTGAATTTTTTGGTTAAAAATAATAGGGGAGCATTATTAGCAATAGGGTAAAGACGGCGATAGCAAATTCTGGCGACTAATTTCTACACCTATTTGTCAAAATTTGACGGAACGATCAAGAAATATCCCAACTCCATCTTCTTTAAGGATTAGGTGCACTTGTTTTACTCCTCTATAGTTTATTTTTTGCTAATTTATTCGGCCTAGGTTTTTCATCCTTTTTTATCTTGATTCCTTGTTTGGTTTTCTTAATTGTTCCTGTGGGATAACTGTAGATAGTGTAGTTCTTGTTGTGGTTTGTTAATATCAGCTCTTCTTATTAGTTTTGCTTGCATACTTATCTGTTTTTAGCTGTTGCTCGTCATTTTCTTCATCTCCATTGCTTTTTTATTTTGGTGTATCCTTTTGAGTAGTGGCTGAGGCGATAGATAGTATACTAGGGTCATTTAGGGTGGGTTCGGAGTTAGGGTTGGGGCAGGGTTAGGGTTGGGTCTAGGTTTGAGTCGAGGGTCGAGAGTAAGAGATAGTAGGGTTAGATAGATAAGGGTGCATCTAGGTTGAGAGTGGGGTCATGGAACATAGAAACACTAAAAGGTAAGTCGATAGAGCTTATGAAGATTCTTAGAAAGAGAAGGGTTAGTATAGCTTGTGTCCAGGAAACTAAATGGGTAGGCACTTAGGAGAGAGATATGGATGGATATAAGTTAGGGTACTCGGGTAGTGTGAGCCATAGAAATAGGGTAGGTATCTTTGTAGATGATGAACTTAGAAAGCAGGTGATGGAGGTTAAGAGAGTCAATGATAGGTTTATGTCTATCAATCATTGTTATCATGAGGTTCTACTAGACTGGTGCTTATTGATATTTTATTTTATAGCTTCCCAGCAAGAATAGTGTGTGAAGTTGTGTTGTTAATAAGGTCTAGTATTAGACACTAAGTTTGAACAGTGGATGATCATCAAGTTGGAAATAATGATTTCTTGGTTAGTGATGCTAGTTAT
>NW_025891470.1:0-1299 GCF_002878395.1 Capsicum annuum
GTGAAAATTAGTAGTGAAAAAAGCTTGGAATTTGAGAAAAGTTCAAAAAAAGCACTATATTTTGGTGTTTTAGAGGCTAAATCCCATATTAAGAAGCTTATATATGGGTGGAAAAGGACCACAATGCCCTTAAGAACATGGAGGTGGAATGCTGAAAAATTGGGCACCTACCGGAGTTGCCAGGTGGCACCCGCCAAGTCCACCGGACTAGACCAGGCGGCGCCTGCCTTAGAGCGCTGCTCTTGCTAGGGAGATATAGGACTATCACCCAAAGCTACTGTTTTGGAAACCCAAATACGCCTTTACGCTATCCAAAAAATTCCAAAACTTACTCGGGATGTACTACGACCTTGCCCTATCGAAACTTAACTTGAAAATCCAAAGCCGAAGGTCGGGAAGGTCGTCAAATAAATCCCCAAAGTTTGGAGGTCTAAAGCGAGAGTAAGTGTTGAACACTTATAAAAATTTTCTAAGTCTTGAGGCTTGTAAAGCCAAATGAGGTAAATTTCATACTTAGGATTTCACGGGGTATTACAATATCTCCCCCTTGGGAACATTCATCCTCAAATGAGAAACAATTGGGAGGGGATAAAAAACAAGTTGAACATGAACTAAAAATGAATAACATAGACATGAATTCATGACTGATATGATAAATTAGCAGAACTCATGCATATTTGGTGCATGGATAACTGATACGTAAATGCTTGACTGAATGTTCTGGTAAAATGAGTTTCTTAAGATGAGAATAAATAGCTGATGCATGATTTTTGTAACTGAACTGATACATGAATCCATGACTGACTATGTAATGATAATAGATACCAAGTTTACATTGGGAACATGAACATGAAACTGAATGAGCTTAAGGAGAACTATTACCTTGAGCTTGATCTGAATTGGTGGAGAAGAGGTGAGGATACTTGGTATGCATATCTGCTTCTGCTTCCCAAGTAGCTCCCTCAATGTACTGATTTTTCCATAGAACTTTGACTAAAGGGACTTCTTTGTTCCTAAATCTACATGTCTAATAGTTTAAGATTTTGACTGGAATCTCCTCATAAGAGAGGCTGTTCTAAACGTCAATGCTCTGAATAGGGACTACGACTACTGGGTCACCTATGTAATTCTTGAGCAAGGATACATGGGAGACTGGATAAACTGAGGCGTGATCTGAAGGCAATTCGAGCTCATAAAACACCTTTCCAAAGCGACTGAGAATCCTGAAGGGACCGACATATTGGGGACTGAGTTTCCCTTTCTTGCCGAACCTATTCACTCCTTTATTGGAGATATCTT
>NW_025891471.1:0-4683 GCF_002878395.1 Capsicum annuum
TGGGTCAGCAAAAGTTTATGCCTTTTGAGATTGAGGGAGATTGAATCTTGAGGTATCAAGGGATGTTGTGTGTTTTTAATGTTGATGGGCTATGGGAAAGTATTTTGTTTAAGGTTCATTAGTCCAGGTATACAATTTATCTGGGCTTGACTAAGATATATCACAACTTGATAGAAATATATTGGTGGAAGAATAAGAAAAGAGATGTGGTAAACTTTCTGGCTGAGTGTATGGTCTGTCAGCAAGTTAAGGTTAAAACGTTTAGGCCTGGTAGCATGTCTTATGAGATAGAGTTGCCTATGTGGAAGTGGGAGATGATTAATATAGATTTCATTTCTGGTGTTTTATGGTATCGCAATTAGTATCATTCTATTTAGGTTATTTTGGATAGAATGAGTAAGTCTGCTCACTTCTTACTTATGGGAACTAACTCTCAGGAGATGATTATGCTAAGTTGTTCATTCAGAAGATTGTGAAGTTTCATAGAGTGCCTGTGTCCATCATTTCAGACCGTGGTACACAATTTTCATCATATTTCTAGCATGTGTTTCAGAAAAGTTTGGGTACTCAGGTGAGTTATAACACTGCTTTCCACCCTTAAAAAGATAGACAAGTAGAGCAAACTATTCAAACCTTGAGAATATGTTAAGGGCATGCCTAGTTAACTTTAAAGGTAGTTCGGTTGACCATTTACCACTTATTGAGTTTTCTTATAATAACAGTTACCATTCTAGCATTCAGATGGCCCCTTTTGAGGATCTTTATAGTAGGAGGTATAGGTCACCTATTGGTTGGTTTGAGGATGGTGAGACTAGGTTGTTTGGTCCTGACTTAGTCCACCAAGCCATGGAGAAGGTGAAAGTTATTAGAGAAAGACTTAAGCCTGCTCTAAGTTTCGAAAAGTCTTATGCAGATGTACAGAAAAAAGAGTTAGAATTTAAAGTAAATGACTAGGTATTCCTGAAGGTGTATCCAATGAAAGAATTCATAAGGTTTGGAAAGAAATGGAAGCTCAGTCCCCGTTGTATTGTTCCATATTAAATTGTGAAGAGGATTGCTAATGTCTCTTATGAGTTGGAATTTCTTGCGAGTTTGGCTTCTCTTCACCCTATTTTCTATGTGTCTATGCTGAAAAACTGTATGGGTGATCCTTCTTTGTTAGTGCCAGTAGAGAAAGTTGGTGTTATGGATTCTTATTTATTATGAGGAGGTACCAGTTGAACATCGTATAAACA
The DNA here is from genome assembly GCF_002878395.1 of Capsicum annuum. Lineage (NCBI taxonomy): Eukaryota > Viridiplantae > Streptophyta > Magnoliopsida > Solanales > Solanaceae > Capsicum > Capsicum annuum. The sequence goes on from NW_025891471.1 coordinate 1,236, forward strand.
AGTTCATAGATTAAGGACTAAGTATGTAGCTTCAATGAAGGTTCTTTGGAGAAACCAAAAAGTGGAAGAACCTACATGGGAAGCTGAGGAAGATATGAAGGCCAATTACCCATTCTTATTCCCCGTGTTGGACGAAAGTACTTGAGGTATAAATTTTGATCCCTTTTTGAATTTGTCATTTGATTTGGTGTATTCTTGCAATTCTCATACAAAATGTGTCCTATCTTATCATTCAGGGGTGAATGATACTAAGGGGGGGATAATGTAAGACCCCTAATAATTTCAACAATTATATTTTTAACCCTTATGCATGAGTAATGTCAATTTTAACTTGAATTATTACTAGGAATGTTTAAAGGGTAATTTGGGAAAGTTTCAGAATGTTCAAAAGGGGTTTGAGGTCATTTTGGGACCCCGAGTGTAACACCTCCGATCTTTGGTCCTTAAAAGTTTTTGAAATTTAATCCTCACTGTCTTGACTAAGACTTACCCTACGAGTCATAGGGAGTCTTGATGTAACGCCGCGAAAATGGTCTTGAGATGTCACACGGTACTTAGGACCACAAGTGATCCCAAGCTAACCCTTCTACTGGCATAACTTATAAGCAACTGAATAACATACATAAATCTGAATGAAATAAGTGGAAGATAACTCTTTTCTAAATTCGATCAATACCAAATAAATTAAAATAATTACAACTCTGCTTTTACAAATAAAATTGGAACTAAATACCTTAACTCTACTAACTATCTATGAAGCCTCTACTAGTATTAACTATAGTTAGCGGGGCATGACCCCCAACTATCCTAAATCAATACGACTGAATAAAGAAAAATAAAATATTGCTCAAACTGTATGACTGACTCGAGCCCTTGAATTAAGAGGACTCATCACCTACTGATTGGAAGCTGTAAACTATCTGAATAAGGAATGAGTGCTACAACTAAATTGACACCTACATTATGAGACAATATAGAACATAGACATTTATGTGGATCAGTACTTTGAGGATGTACTGAGTATATAGGGGTGAAATACATAATTAAAACATCATCTCATCATCATAGTTTGTAAATGAGGCATGCTAAATGTAAAAGATTCACACAAGATGGAATATCTGAAATACTAAAAATAATAGTTATGAGCAGCAAGTCATGCTTTATAAATCTAGTGAGTCATAACATTTAGTTCTAAAAGTTGTGCTTGTATTCTCTGTTTAAATCATACTGTCTTAGTGTAGAAAGGACTTACTCAAAAATTTGGAATCTGAAAACTAAAAACTATAACTATTATCTTTTCGAAATGCATAATCTGAGTAAACTATGTTAGCCTTTACACTTAGTTTTATAAAATCTTTTCTATAATTTTTTTCCTTTGAAACTTAGAGATTTTGGGAGCTTTGGAAACTTAGAACTTTGGGACTTAGGGAGTTTATTCTAACCGACATAAACTATGTGAGCTGGCATGGAGTCCAATGTCTTGCCCACGTTGGGGAGAGCTATTCTATCCTTGCCATTGCAAGAGAAACTTAACTTAAGTGATCACTATCTTAGCCTACTATAGGTAAATCATAAACCTATGGTGGTACATAGTTCTGTGGTATGAGACCTTGGAATCATACCCAACTACGTGCTATATACTAGTCCCATAAATATCACTCAGAACTTATAGGAAATCCACCTTAAAACATCACAAGGATTTATAATAAAAACCAATTATACTTCTCTTTGCTTTAAATCATAAACCGTATGAATAATGTGGATTCCTATCTTATATTGGATCAAAAGGTCAACATTCTTTATCAAAATCTGAAAATAGCTAATCATGGGATGCTTAAAACATAGTCATTCTTGAAATATCAACATACAAACTAGGGCTTAATGACCCATGCTTCAATTTCATGTCAAACACCATAAGTTTCATGCTTGATAATACAAATATTCGTAATTCAACTTAAAATCTATAAAATATGATCATACGCATTAATTTTTCAAAAGTAGACATGTAATTCAATATCCAAATCACTTAAAATATCAAAATCATGCAATTAGCAACATTGGGTATAAACCCTAACTTAAATTTCATACAAAGTCATACAAAACTTAGCAATTTTTAATTTAAAGTAAGTTTTTGGGCACAAGGATGAAAGATTTATCCTTGTTCAAAACCCCATATACCTTGGGTGATGAACTAGATGAACAAGTTTGCTTTTGAGATTCTATTTGTGCTCTTGAATGATGATTCTTGAAATTCTTGAATTAGGAACTTTGAATCTTGAATTGATTTGGGAAAAGAATGGTGAAATCTTGGGGATTCTTGAAGTTGAATGTTGAAGCTTAGGGTTTTTCTTGAGAGAAACTTTAATGAATATAAGTATAAAATGCTTGTAATAGGCTTAAATCTTGTGTTTGGAAGGAATTAGGGGCTTGGGAATTGTCCAAAATATCCTTTTGAAACTCCTAAACGAAACTGAAAAAAATAAACTCGGGTCCCGATTTAATGGGCCACCACGGCGTGCCACTATCGCGGTGGCTTACTAAAATTTGACGACTAGGAAATTGGGGGTCTCCGTGATGTGGATCTATCGCGTTGTCTCACTGGATTTTGACAATTAGGACTTGGAACTTCAATGCATTGCGCCACCATTACGGTGCCCTATAAAGATGCCATTTTGGCCTTCGGCGCGACGCGCTGCTATAGCATTGGACTACTTAAAATTAACAAATAGGAAAATGGACCTCTCAGTGATACGCCAATATTATGGTGGTCTACTGTAAAATGCAATTATGAGTTTAACCATCTCTGCGGTGCGGTGACTGCTCAGGTGGTACACTGCCAACTTAAAAATGCTCTAACGTCTTAACCGACTATTGGATTTAGGCAAATTTAGTATCAACTCTTATTTAATTTTCGATACAATAAAAAGTTGAAATCTTGAAAATACCGCATTAATAAAAGGTATTCATATTTGAAGCAAATTCTTGACATTCTAGGAATGAATTTAAGCTAGGAAAAGTACGGGGTATTACACTTGATGAGTCATTGGACCCAAATCATAGCTTGACTAGTGTGTGTGGCTAAGTATTCTACTCTAATTATAAGGGTGAACCTTAGCACCGATTTCACCCTCATACGGATGGACAAGCAAAAAAGATAATACAGATGTTGGAAGATATGCTGAGGTCGTGTATGATCGACTTTGGTGGTAGTAGGGTTGACCATTTGCCTCTCAATTAATTTGCATACAATAATAGCTATCACTCAAGTATTTGGATGGCTTCATTTGAAGCTTTGTATGGTAGGGGATGTAGTTCTCCTATTGGATGATTTGAGGTTGGTGAGAATATGTCATATGGTCCCGACTTGGTTCACCAAACTATAGAGAAGGTGAAGGTGATTCGGGATGGGTGTAAGACTTCCCAAAGTCGCCAAAAGTCCTATGTGCAT
>NW_025891472.1:0-2439 GCF_002878395.1 Capsicum annuum
GTCATATTTGTGCACTGTCAAAATTTAAGGTCAAAGTTATAATTTGGTGTCAATTTTAGGATCATTTTTATGTATTAACTCAAGTATCTAGCCAAGAAACTTTTGATATTTAGCTACGACATGTTCTGTAATTGTATGTGCATTATGTTGTAGTTACGTCTGAAATTTAAGAATGTATAAGACTTTTGAATAATTAATGTTAAACTAACAGTCTAAAAGTGTGTGTCTCATATTGAAAGTACCTTTGAATCTTGTAATTTTAAATTTATCGAATTATATTTCGATAAAGAAGTGTCAGTAAGGGTATGGTGAAAAAATGACCAAGAATGTAGTAAAGAGCTATATCTTTTTTATAAGGTATTCATGAGGGTGAGTTAATTAAAATACATGTTATACGTTTTAAAAAGAAATAATACATAAGTGTGTGCTTTAACTTAACCTCGATTAGCATTCATATCATCCAACTTTGGGTGTGCATAAGTAGCTCTTAAACTTAATCATGTAAAGTTGAACAATTAGACACATACATCCTACATGGGCGTCCGGCATGACAATTGGCATCAGATGACGTTTAGGACACCACATAGAATGCGTATATTTACTTATTCATCTTTATAAAAAATTAAATGTCTGCTCATGCAGCCCAACGTTGGAGGACACAGATACTAGTTGAGGCTAAGTCAGATGGCAGGATTATGTATTGCGCCTTTTAAAAATGATTAATTTTCTTAAGTAACGTACCCCAAGTTAAAAGCACCACTTAATTTGATAAGGTAAATCAGAAAAGTTTTTTTCCATATCTGTTCCAAATAATTTATCTAAATAAAGATACCTTATAAAATTTTCCTTTTCAAGTCTCATGTTCTGACACTAACCTTTTCATGTGCTGACACTAAAGTTTTCATGTCCTGACACTAACGATTTAAAACATTCTTAAAACGTGTTCTCCTTATATGCCACACACTTAAAGATTACGTGTCACTATCGGATTCAGGATTTAGAAGTCGTTGGTGTTTGAAAAGTTCAGTCGAAGTTTAAGATTTCGTCTGAAAAACAAATCATGCGGCTATCTTCTTGGTTTCAGGATGCCTTTCTAAATTTTATACCTTTTTTTCATTTTTATATAATTATACCTAACCGACGTCGGATTTCACGAATTCTAGAATACCACAAAATTGAACTTAGGTCCGCCACTGGTGTCAGCAGCTTTTCAATCACAATTTTTCATTTTAATTCCCAATTTGCACATTTTCCTTTTCTGTTTTATTATATCCTTTCATTTAAGAATTATCTTCATAGAACTTTAATACTGTAACTACTGAAAAATAGACACCATTTTTTTTTTTTTGATTTAATTTTCTAGGGTTTGGGAGAAAAGGATGGGGTCTGGGTTAAAGTGTAAAAACAAAAAAGTTATTAGCATTCATTAAGTCTTTTTAAAATACTTTTTACACCCCACTTTTCTATAAAATACCAAAATATTTGTTCTCTCCTCACTCTCTAATTGGCTCTCCCGCTGGGTTTGAACCCAACCTCCATTTTTGATTTGCATTTTATGTAAATCTTTAAGAAATTCGATCTTTGATTTCATGCATGTCTAATAGTTACGTCCCTTTATTTTAAGTTGAGTAAATTCCAATGTAATAATAGTGATAAACTATAATATTATCCGAAAGGTGAAGTAGACAGTAAAGATCTGCATTAATCTAATTTGGTTCATTGTTGTGTGTTTATCTTGGATCACAATTCACACATTGTTGAGAACACATCACATCACTAAATAAAGAATGTTCAATCTAAAAGCAGAACTTTTTTTGAAATCGAGATAATAGTATCAATTAAGGTAAAAACAGGAAAGTCTTTACCAGTCACTAATTCAGAGCTTTATCAGGTAAGACACTCATCTTTCTATATTTAGTTGTACAATACATAAATATGTCATTTAACTTGTCTCAAATCACATTTATGAGCTCCAACTTTGAAAGTGCATAAATAAACACTTAAACTTGTATAAAGTTCAATAAATGTATATCTATCCTATGTGGCGGCATAATATATATCCCGACCAAATGAGAAAGATTGAATTCTGATTCTTCAAACTGACATAGTTTTGCACTATCCCTTCACTTAGACTAAGTTACATTACAATTTTGGTCCCTGTCAGTAATCATAATTGATCTTTGGCATAATCTCACACGCGTCCTTGTTAATAACATCAGGTTACCATGCCAAAAGAACAACACCATGTAGGAAAGCCACATGTTTTTATCAAGACATTAATTTATAAAATAGGAGAACACAAGTTTTAGAGTTCCTAGAAAAAAACATATATATATATATATATATAATATATCAAGAATTATTTGTTCATATATATTGACTATTCAATCTTTCAGATGCTAACTTCATCTACTGAAAGATTTCAAAAGATTCAAAAGG
>NW_025891473.1:0-11575 GCF_002878395.1 Capsicum annuum
TGAATAAATAAAGATGTACGGAGGGAGTACATTGGTGTCATTAAATTTTCAACTCCAACTAACTTTTTCAGTCAAAAGGATAAGGTAAGTAACTCCATTTACCTTATAAGGTAAAACCACCATTTTACCTTGCACATCATCATGTGACTAACACCGTTAAATTTTTAATGGACAAGGTAAATAGGGGTGTTTACCTTGTCCGTTTTTAAAAATTTTCATTTCGATGTGCCCTTTTGAAAATTTTATTTAAAAAACTTGCCCTTTAGGCTCCAGACTCCGTCGAAGGAGTTCCTCAACATATTTTCTTGAGTCTGGAGCATAAAGGGGAAGTTTTTCAGTCAAAATTCCAAAAGGGCACATCAAAATAAAAAATCTAAAATGGACAAGGTAAAATCCTGTGTTTACCTTGTCCATTAAAAAGTTAACGGTGTTAGTCACATGATAAAGTGTAAGGTAAAATAATGGCCAGAGTTGAAAATTTAAGGACATCAATGTATCCCTCCGTACATCTTTATTATCCACTTTTCTATTTTGAAATGTCCAACAATACATGTTTTGTTTATAAAATTAATTGATAATTTATCCATTTTAACCTATTTTACCCTTGGTATTAAATACAATACATCACTCATTGTATTTTTCAAAGTAAAAAAATTATTATATGCAAAGGGTGATATGGTAAAATCAGTCATCTATTTATTGTTTTTTAAGACATATGTCAAGTTAAAAGTGAACAAGTATTTTTGGACGGAGATAGTATTTAGTGACAGATTTATTTCAAATGCATTGCATTACAAGGTAAAGTGTATCCCTTACCTTACAAGGTAAAATGTGTCTTTTACCTTATTAATTTTCTTTTAGATACAACCCATTCATTTTATTCATTTATTCACATTACATGTTTGACTCTATTCATCTATATTATTTGGGTGTTTGTTTTTGTTCAAAGTCTATTTCATAATTTTTTTTTCACTTTAAGGTATACTTTAACCACCTTTTTATATAATTTTTTTAAATACCTAATAAACAAGTATGTAGTATAATATTATTAATCATTTTTATAGTTTACTAGTTTGTCAAATGTTGTTGTTATTATATCAACTTGTTAAGCCTAAACCTACGTTAGGTTAGTATTTTCTAACTAATTCTTTTTGAGTTTGTTTTCTGCATAACAGAGATGTTAAATTTGGTCACGCATGTGTAAAAAACTTGCCGTTTAGGCTACGTACTCCCTTTAGTTGCATGCATGTGTAAATTAACACTTTGTATGAAACACATCAAAATTAATGTTAATTTTCTTTCTGTATAGATATGGAATACCAATACTTTGTGCATCCAGGACCATCACAGTATAACATATATGCCATGCAAAGTAAGCATCGGTTTGAGGCTATTTGAAAAGGCACATTAAAAGGAGAAAAGGCATGTTTGGAAGTGCGACGTGATGATAATGTCTCACGACCCATCCCCAGGTCCTGACCGTGGCGGGAATCTCAAACCACGAAGGCTCGAGAGACCCCTGTAACTCCCAACCCACTAGCGATATTGTCTGCTCTGGGCCCAGGCCTGTAGGGCTTTAAAATGCATCACTAGGGAGTAAGGCTTGCTTACTTATATACCCAACATCTCTCTAATGTCTTGCCGATGTGGGAGTCCTTCCTAATTTAGGGTGTTACATACACCCCTCTTATAGACTCAGCGTCCTCGCTGAGGTTTGCCCCACCTAATGGGATTTGCCTGCACTCAGGACTGAGGTTTTCCCTACCTTATCGTGATTTGTCTACACTTAGTTTGAACTCTAGCCCACATCGACAGGGCTAACACAGGAGTGGCTCTGATACCATTTTGTCACGACCCGAGCTGGGACCCTGTCCATGATGGGCATCTCGAACCATGAAGGCTCGTGAGACCCCAGTAACTGCCCAACCCACTAGTGATATTATCCGCTCTGGGTCTAGGACTGCACAACTTTAAAATGCGTCACTAGGGAGTAAGGATTTCTTACGTATATACCCAACATCCCTCTTGTGTTTTACCGATGTGGGACTCCTTCCTAAGTTGGAGTATTACACATTCTGTCACGACCCAAGCTGGGACCCTGGCCGCGATAGGCATCCTAAACTATGAAGGCTCGATATACCCTTGAACTCCTCCACCTACTAGTCATATTATCCGCTCTGGGTCTAGGTTCGTACGGCTTTAAAACGCGTCACCAGGGAGTAATTCTCTCTTACGTATATACCTAATATCCCTCCTGTGTGTTATCTATATAGGACTCCTTCATAAGTTGGGGTGTTACATATTCTGTCATGACCCGACCCGAGGCCCTAGCCGAGACGAGCATCCCAAACCATCAAGGTCCGAGATACCCCCATCTCTTCCCACTCACTAGTGATATTGTCCGCTCTGGGCCCAGGCCCGCACGAATTTAAAACGCATCACTAGGGAGTAAGGCTTACTTACTTATATACCCAACATCCCTCCAGTGTTTTGTCGATGTGGGACTCCTTCCTAAGTTGGGGTGTTACATACGTCCCCCTTATGGACTCAACGTCCTCGCTGAGGTTTTCCCCACAGAATGAGATTTTCTTATATTCAGGACTGAGGTTTACCCCACCTTACCGGGATTTACCTACGTTCAGTTTAAACTCTAGCCCACATCGATAGGGATGACATAGGAGCGACTCTGATACCATTCTATTAGGACTCGACCTAAGGCCCTAGCCGAGACGAGCATCCTGAACCATCAAGGCCTGAGATGCCCCTGTCTCTGCCCAACCATTAGTGATATTGTCCTTTCTGGGCCTAGGCCCGTACAATTTTAAAATGCGTCACTAGGGAGTAAGGCTTGCTTACTTATATACCCAATATCTCTCCAGTGTTTTGTCGATGTGGGAATCCTTCCTAAGTTGGGGTGTTACATAATAATTTTTGACAACATGTTAGAAATCATCTGTTCCATCTCCTTCTTCGTAGCTATTTTAATATTTGTGTTTTTTTAGGGCATTATAGATGTTGGATTCATTCCCTGTGATTATTCTCTTATTACTACACTAGTTGATAGGTGGCGACTAGAAGTGCATACCTTTCACTTAAGAACAGGTGAAACGACTATAATGTTACAAGACATGGAACTCATATTTGGAATGGTCATAGATGGAACTCCCATTTTTCATCCAGGCGCTACTCAGATGTTACCTATTAACAGGTATGAGGTAACAAATATTTACCGAATATACAGGATGGATACCTTACCTAAACTTTTTTCTAGGAAACAGAATTTTTTTAATGAGATTAGAGGAATACATGAAAAATCTAAATGAAATAACTGATGAAACTGAGGAATAAGAGGTACAACGAAGAGTTAGGTTGTACCTTTTTGGGTTGTGCGGAAGAATAATATTCCCCAATAAATTTTGGAAATAAATTTAGTACAAACTTTTATTGACATGCATGATTTACCCGCAATGTCAACACATTCTTGGGGAGCTACTGTGCTATCATACCTCTACTTTTATTTGTGTCGTGCGTCGATGGATAAGTCACACTGCATTATTGGTTTTGTTTCGTTATTGCAGGTATTTGAACTTTATAATATTTTTTTCTATTTTGTATTACTTAATTTTTATGATGATGATAACTATGTTGATTATATTTTTGTAGGTATGAGCATGGGAGCGTATTGTCCCATTGCAGCCACTTTTGCTGCCTTCGAGCGAGGAAAATCTAGAGGTCCTGACTTCACATGCATGTAAATGGTCTCGAGGTAGAACTCATCAAAATGAGGCTCATACTGTTCTGGTCATAATAAGATATATATTAGACAAACTTACTGAGAATCAAGTATTTTTTATATTATCATGTCATTTTTTATTATTTTTTTCTTAATTTAATTTATTTGTAGTAATATAACCCAATGCTCCACCAACTAAATAAAGCTCATATATATAAGAGTGATGAAATGCTAAATTATTATAGCATGCAAAATATAACTACTGTACTTTGGAGAGTCATGTTCATACACTGTATAGTAACTTTCACTATAAATCTTAAACCCTGCTATATATAAATTTTATTATTGTCAAAGAGATATTTCACAATCATATTATGTTTCTTTATAAATAATGGTAGTTGGCATTAACATCATCCACTTCATAGTGGATTTTTCAAAATACATATATTTGGGGCTGGAGTTAAATTTTTAACATCATCCACTTTATTGATGATGTTCCTAATAATGTTGAATTTTATGGCAAAAATTTACGTGTATGTAAGCCAAATTCTATATTTATATTTTTGTAAAATTCCATGTTAAGGATTATGAGTTGTTACTAATTAAACCAGTAAAGATGAAGTAAACATATACCTGTTATTTATTAAACTAAGTAATGATTTGACAAATTATTTGTGACATATTAATCATAATATTTTTATTGTTTTGTACTTTATTTGGCAGCCATATTCTGAGCAACTTATTAATGAGTTGATCGAGTGGTGTCGCCAAGGACGTGTTATTTGGAGGGCTAAAGTTCCACTTATTTGTGTAATTCATTGTGAATGACACATGATTGATCGTGTTATGTGATAATTTGGTTATGTCCAACACATACCTGTTCCACCTGAGTACAAATCATTTCATTTTGAACACGATAAACGGTTTTGAATAACACAGGAGATTGTTATGTTGTTAAATGAAACGGAATAGAAGTGGAATGAGTGCTATGACAGTAGTATTCACTCCCATTACATGGTCAACTATGAAGATTATAATCAATGATATTTCTATCGCTTTTCAGCTACTGATTTTAATACAACTACCAATCTACAACTATTTATTTAATATGAAACCATTGGAAGTAAAATGAAAACTACGTAATACTACAATAATTAATAGAACGTTTTCTTCTTATAAATTAAGATATTGTTAATCAAATTGAGTTTCATGCAATTACATAAAAACAAGATGTTTTCACTACAAACAATGCATAAATATAGAACTTTCACTGCAAATAATACGTAAATATATATATATATATATATATATATATATATATTTACAGATACTACTAATTTCTTAGAGGACAACGTGCCTTACTGTGACCTATTTACTTACAAATACTACATTTTCGTGCCATGAGAGTAGGAGCAATGTCCAAGATATTCTTGAGTCGAGTTCTTAAATCCACACACCAGTTGTCCGCAAATATTCAGTATTTGCAATCAAGTGAAATGGAGCAGGTGGCCAATACGCTTGCTGACCCATGGGAGTGAAAGTTCCACTATATGTTCATTTGTAATACTTCGTCTTGTAGTACTTGCTAATATAATCCTTCAGCTAGATCCCACGAATTCCACAAAATTTAATAGCATGTGAGAGCATGACATATGCAAATTTCTCCACTTTCCACAAGAACATTTCTTACCCTTGGCAGAAACTTTGTGAACGTTTCCACCCTTATCATTTTTTGCAAATGTCAAAATCTCAAACAAACCATCTCCAGTCTAATAGGTCATCATATCAGTGTGTGGTTGAGATTTTGTACAATATTCTTGAATCTTGTGCTCTACACCTAGAGGAAAATGAGCCTTTTTTTTCTATGAAAGCAGTAGCAAGTTTGTCCCTTTAAACAAAACAATCAACTAAGACATGAAAGGTCATGCGAACCATTGCAGTCACTAGAAGGCCCCAAGCTTTCTTCAACAAACCATTGTACGACTTAGATACATTAGTTGTCATAGTCCCCCATCTATGATCATCATCCATGTACATTTTCCATTTCAAAAGGATGATTACATAACCATCTATACACTTCTAGGGACATTGCTTTAATTTTTTGCGTTCTCTGCAAGAATTTTTTTTCTGATGCTCCGTAGCAGCCAACCACATTAGATTTCTGAGTTCACTATTTAATTCTTTTTTAATCAAAATTAGCTTTCAAGTGTCAAATACAAAATTGTGGTTGCAACCAGGCGTAAGATTCAACGCACCGCAAGATTCCTTGATGGCGATATGAAATGAGTCTAATATATTTTCTCTCACCAATAACATGCCTCCATAATAATGTGATAAACCATGAACAAGAGTCAAAACTTTCACGCACCACTATTGCATATGTAAGTGGAAAAATATTACCGTTCGCATCAATTGCGATAATAATTAATTGTTTACTATCATACTTGCCATAAATATGAGTGCCGTCTATTGAAATGACAGGACTACAACTTTTAAATCCGTCAATGCTGGCCTTGAAACTCTAAAATAAGGACTTAAATATGTGCTCACCTTACATTGTTGTTGAATTATACTCCCACTCAATGATAGTGCCCAGATTGAAAGATTGTAATGATGTCATATATGCCGGTAATGCCTTAAAAGAACTTTCAAAATCACCATACACCATCTGAAATGCCTTTCTTCAACATTTTTGAGCTTTTCGATAGCTAGGGGTGTAATGGTGCAATTCTTTGATGTTTTTGTGAACCATCTTGATGCTAATATTTGGGCCTTTCCTAATATAGGGAATTAATGAAGTTGCAATCAAGTCATTATTTATATTATTATGATCCTCCTTATATTTATCTAGATTACAAGTATACTCAATCATTTTTCCCTCCTTCCACATACCATTGGAAACTGCTCTAAAGCATGTCATCCATTCAGACCCCGACATATATTGCTTGAAAATAACTTTCCAACTTTCTCCTTTAGATCGATCTCAAAGAAACTCCGTCCCCTTGATTAGATTATAATTTCTCACATCTAATTTCATTTGCTTTTTGTTAATGAATAACATACCTAAATGCAGAGACAAAATAAATATTATTAATAATATCAAATGACTAAAAATTTTCAATTTACTAATTTATGTATTAAACTACCAATTCGACTTAATATGTTCTGGATTATTTTGATTCCAAAGTGGAGTTAGAAAACAATCTTCATTGACCCTGCACCTCAACTTTTCTGGAATTTCTTCAGTATGATCCATATATGTCACGACCCGAATCGGGGCCCTGGCCGTGATGAGCATCCCGAAATATGAAGGCGCGAGAGCTCAAAATGACTAAGTCCCTTTTTACACTTAGAGTATTTTCATGATGCTAGCCTCTCAAACATGGCTCTAGGTGACATCAAGTCGAACAAAACTATGGGGCATTACATTATCCCCCCCTTGGGATCATTCGTCCCCGAATGATGACCTAGAGCACAGTCAAGCTCGATTTCAACATACCAAGGAAAATAAAGAAGGAGGGATATAGGGAGAAATTGAATAGTACCTTCTATGACGTCACCCATTGACTCAAAGAGGTTTGGATACCTAGCTCGCATGTCACCTTCTGATTCCCAAGTAGCTTCCTCAACTTTTTGATTCTTCCATAGTATCTTAACCAAGATTATGTTCTTGTTTCTCAATTTTCTAACTTGGCGATCCAAGATTTCAATAGGCTCTTCTTCGTAAGACAAGTAGTCTGTCACCTTGATCTCCTTTACAAGCAACACTAGGGAATGGTCTCCAATACATTTCTTTAACATGGATATGTAGAACACCGGGTGAACAGGACCCCGATTTACAGGCAGCTCTAACTCATACTCAACCCCACCTATCCTTCTCAAAATCTGGTTTGGCCCTATATAGCGGGGACTCAACTTCCCTTTCTTCCCGAAAGGCATAACTCTCTTCATAGGAGAAACTTTGAGAAACACCCAATCACCAACCTCAAATTCTAGCTCCTTTATTCTAACATCAACATAGGACTTCTGCCGACTCTGAGCTATTTTAAGTTGTTCTATAATGCCTTTCACTTTCTCCATCGCCTGATGAATAAGATCAGGCCTAAACAACCGCATTTCTCTTACTTCAAACCACCCTATTGGCGACTTATATCTTCTTTCATACAATGTCTCAAAAGGAGCCGTCTTAATACTGGCATGGTAGTTATTATAATATGCAAACTCTATGAATGGCAAGTGATCTACCCAACTACCTTTGAAGTCAATTACACAGGCCCTCAACATATTCTCAAGGGTCTGAATGGTGAGTTCATCTTGCCCATAGATCTGAGGGTGGGAAGCAGTACTCAGGTTCACTTGGGTACCTAAATCCCTCTGAAAGGATTTTCAAAACCTTGAAGAGAATTGCATACCTCAGTCAGATATGATTGATACAGGTGCTCCATACAAACGAACCACTTCTGCAATGAACAACTTAGCATAATCATCTCCTGAATAGTTAGTCCTGACAGGCAGAAAATAAGGTCCTGACAGCCTATCAATAAGCTGACTTGGTCAGCCGTTTCACAATTACCCAAATAGAATCATACTGATTTCAGCACCTCAAAAGTCCCGTAGTGAAATCCAGATTTATGATCTACCATTTCCATAAAGGCAAAGCTCTCTCTTGGGAAGTACCACCTGGCCCAAAATGTTCCACTTTAACTTGTTGACAATTCAAACACTTGGAAACAAAGTCAGCCATATCACGTTTCATATTATTCGACCAATATATAGCTTTTAGATTATGATACATTTTTGTAGAGCTTGGGTAAACAACATACCTCGAAGTGTGAGCTTCGTCAAGGATTTTTTTTTGCAAACCATCTACATCTAGAACACATAATCTACCATGATATCTCAGAATCCCATCACCACCAATTTCAAAAGATATCACCTTCTGCTGTCCCACATCTTTCTTCATTTGTATCAAAATGGGATCTTTGGCCTGCTTCTCTTTAACTTTTGCACAAAGGGAAGATTTAGACATCTCATGAACAACTACTCCTCCATCCTCAAAATCCAAAAGTCGCATCCCTAGATTTATAAGTCGATGAATATCGTTCACCATTTCCCTCTTCGCTTCCTCAACATGAGAAAGGCTGCCCATAGATAATCTGCTGAGGGTATCGGTTACCATATTCTCCTTGCCCGGATGATAGTGCAGGCTTATGTCATAATCTTTTAAAAGTTCCAACCAATGCCTCTACCAAAGATTTAATTTTTTTTGCGAGAAAACATACTGTAAACTCTTGTGGTTAGTAAATATATCAATATGTACCTTATAAAGATAATGCCGCTAGATTTTAAGTACAAACACCATGACCTCTAACTCCAAGTCATAGGTGGGATAATTTTTCTCATGCACCTTCAACTGCCTAGATGCATAAACCACCACCTTACCATGTTGCATAAGTACACACCCAAGTCCCACTCGAGATGTGATGTGTGAGCAGATGCTAACACATTTGAGGCTTTTAACTCAAAATAATTGTGAAGTCTTAAGCAACTTTTGTTATATTTGATTGTTTTTGTTGTGTTAATGTAGGTGTAAGTGATAGGGGTGGAAATTAAAGAAAAGAGTAATAAACAAAGTGAAATCTGGTGCAAATGAACTGAAGTGTTTCTGAAGACATTTTTTGATGCGTCGTCAGCCTGGTGATTAGTTATCAAAGTTTCCATCAAGCTTAGAGAGAATATAAAGAAGTGAAGTAAAGTGTGATGACATTTTTGATATGTCGTCACAACTATGATAAGGCATCAAAATTGTCGTCAACAAAAAGCAGAACATGATGATTGCTAGTGTGGACGTGATGACATTTTTAACATATCGTCACATATTAGATAAGACGTCAAGATTTGGTCATTAGGAAAAGTAGAGGATACTATTATACTGGAAGCTTTGACGATATTCTGCAGAAGCCGTCAGGTATCTGAAAAGCCATCAGAAATGGCGTCGTCTATTCCGAGGAAAAGCTGAAAACTTAATTTTATTCCCTTATTTAGGATTAACTATTTAAAGCCTTGTTTAGGGTTTTCTAAGGAGGGGACTGTAATGCCCCAAAATCGAATCCCAAGACGTCATACCCATTATTTCTATTTCCAAGATTATATATGAGATTTGAAATAGGGTTCATACCCATTATTGCTATTTGCAAGATTATGAGTTTTGGGAGAATTTGAAGATAAATAGCATGTCTATTTTTATGTTTTCATGCTTATGGCAGTAATTTCCAGATTTTGAGTTTAATTATCACTGATTTCACTATCAATCATGATTATTATAATGTTTTGACATGAGTTTGATGCATGAGTTACTAAGCCCCTAGTTTATATGTTGATATTTCAAGAAAGATGATGCTTTAAGCATCCTATGAGCTGATTGTTTCAAATTTATAATAAAGTTTTAATCTTTTGGTTCTCAGATAAGATTTGAAATCCACGTTACAGATTTATTACAGATTATAGAAAGCAAAATAGCTTCATTTATAAATTGATTCAGATAAGTGGATAACTGGTTTCATAATAAAACCTTATGCTAGTTTTAAAGTGGATTTCCAACAATATGAGCATATCAAATTAAAGGTACTAGTATTTAGCACCGAGTTGGGTATAATTCCAAGGTCTCATACCCTAGAACTATGTGCCACCATAGAATTGAGATTAAAGTGCCCATAGTGGGCTGAGATAGTGATCACTTAAGCTAAGGTTATACTCCCTGGCAAGAGTATGACACCTCTCCCCAATGTGAGGTTTCTTTCTTAGGAGGACAAAACGTTGGACTCCATGTATCTCTCATGGTTTATGTTTTTTAAGAGAACCTCCCTTAAGATGAAGTGTTTTCCTCACAACTTAATTGTAAAATTTTCAAAATAGTTTCTCAGAAAAGAATAACAGAAAGATTTTAGAAAACTAAGTATAAAGGCTCACAAAGTATACTCAGATTATGCTTTACAGAAAGATATCAGCTACAAATTTCAGCCTTCAGATTTTAGAATTAAGAGTGAGTCCTTTCTACACTTTAGATAGTATGATTTAAAGAGAGAGTACAAACACAACTTTCAGAACTAAATGTTATGACTCACTAGATTTATTGAAGTATGATTTGCTTTTTATAATTTCAGTATTTCAGATATTCCAACTTACGTGAGTCATTTACATTTAGCATGCATTATTTTATAAATTATGAGTAGTTCGAGCATCTTTATCTATATTCAACAGTTGGTGAGTCCTTATAGTTTGAGGACCTATTCATTCAGATTCTGTATCTTATTTGTTATATAATTCAATATTCTTTTCAAATAGTTCGAGTTTGCTGGGGATCTGTCCTAGCGACTCTCTAGTATTAGTAGTAGACAGACTGCTAGATTTGATTCTGGCTTACAATATTTGATTTTTGGGCATTTCTTTCAGGTTATACTCAGTTATTTCATATAGTTTCCACTATCAGTATGAATTTCATGTATATATTACCTTGATTATGAGATTTATACCTAGTAGAAGGAAGACAAGGTTAGCTTAAGGCTACTTGTAGTCTTGAGTACCGTGTGATGTCTCGGGATCAGATTTCGGGGCGTTACAAACATGTAGGTCATCTGTTAGAAATTATTGCCACTATATGTAAAGTGAAGTTGCTTGAGATAAAATTTTTTTATGTTGTTTGTCTCTGTCTTTGTACATATTCTTCTTTATACATGGGCTCAAACCATTTAGTTTGGTCATCTATTGAAAATTATATAATAGGTCTTCCTACTTGCTTGATTTATTCCAACATATTACCTATCAGTTGCAACAGATAGATTA
>NW_025891474.1:0-4067 GCF_002878395.1 Capsicum annuum
TTTTGAAGCTTCACTGATAAAATGGAAGAATGTCACTTGAGATGATTCATGTGTCAAGCCCCATATGCATCATTAGAGGGTTGAGACCATATTGTAGAGAGATTACAAGGGGGTTTGGACCTAAAATCAAATGGTGTGGAATCACACCGAAAGACCTACATTCTCATAGGACCTATGGGCACTTACTGAAAGGTAGGGCACAATGAAAGAACAAGATCTATATAGGTGACGCTAATTAGTTGAGAATATGATTTAGTCATGTTGTCTCACTGCTGGTTCATACCTATTCTATCTATTTTTTATGCCACCAAGATCTCTTTCTGATATTTATTTCGTATTTTTTCAGAAAAACCACCTGTCTGGCCTACACAGATCATATTTAAAGATATCATTTGACACTGTTCAACAATTGATGGATGTGAAGCGTGATCTAACACACATTGTTGAGAGAAATCAATCAAAGTTTGATACTATAGAAGCATATGAATCTATACTGACGGGGAAAAGGTAGTCCCTGATATTTTGAAATAATATCAATAACCATAAGCGTCCATCCATTAAGTACTTAATGAAGTTAACATATGTTTTAGATAATCATTGGTTATTTTTGACATTGTTTAATTACCTTATCAATTTATACCAATCTTTTCATTTAAGATTCATTGTGGGGTATGTCAATCTTGAGGTGATTGTTTTCTGACATGCAGCAAGCAGCGAAGTCAAGATTTTATAGATTATATCACTGATCTACGTGAATATGATGTCCCCTACCATGTTCGCTTTTCCATTGACATTGGTGATGTCCTTTCCAATGTTATTTTTTCTGAAGTCTCTAAATTTTGGGATTGATTGTTTATGTGCTCTGATCTTAACGTTGAAATTCACATTTATTAGATGTTAGATGTGGTCAGTGGTACGATGTCAGTGTATCTAGCTCTGGTGTTATGTTGGAGAAGAGGACTGATCTCTTGCAGCGAGCTGAAGTTCATGTTTGCGCATTTGATATTGAAACTACAAAGCTTCCTCTTAAATTTCCTGATGCCGAATATGATTCCGTAATGATGATCTCATACATGGTTGATGGCCATGGCTATCTCATCATTAACAGAGAGGTTCTTATTCTGTATTGCATTTGTGTTTTTTACAGTTACTTTCTAATCTGATCTCCTATCTTTATAAAAATTTGATAAATTAGTGATAGGCTTCATGATCTTCACTGTGTTTGCCCATTTAAGGTCTTAGCATAGATTATGTAGCTTGTTATTGTTAGTGAGACTCCTCCTTGAAGCCAAGTCTTTAGCAACGCATCTATAAACAAAGATCCATATTTAATTTTCTTCAAGAAGTAAATTAATTATTATTTTATGCAATTATAGCCAGTTTTCTCTGATACATTAACAGACTTTTTGTTCTGAATTTCCAGTGTGTTGCAGAAGATATTGAGGATATAGAGTATACCCCAAAACCAGAATATGAAGGGCATTTTAAAGTGACAAATGTAAAAAATGAGGTACTGCTTTTTCTGCAATTTTGTATGCTGTATTTCTTCCTGATTGAGACGTTCACTCTTCTACAATATTATTTTGTTGCAGGAAGGACTCCTTAGACATTGGTTTGCACACATGCAAGTGGTGAAGCCCGGTATCTATGTAACATATAACGGTGACTTCTTTGATTGGCCATTTGTGGAGACAAGAGCAGCTCATTATGGTTTGAGTCTGAAGGATGTAAGTAGCTCGTTAATGATAGGGTGTTTTATGTTAGAATCTCAAGTAGTTTACTATTCAGCATCTTATGGATGGTTGTCCAGAGCAATGCTACTTTGCCCACTTTTTTCCTGATAATGTCCAAATAATACGATTGTTAAAAAGTCTAAGAAAATTTTCCTGATGCACCCAATTAATTATCTAGCTCTGCCTTCTGTTCATTTCCAACTTCACAATATTGCAATTTCTCTGTGTCTTGAGACAAAAATATACAATTATTTCTTTCTAATGCGTTTGGTAAGGTCCTTTTGGCTCAGTATACTGCCCAAAATATTTTGTTTTTGATTCTTCACTTAAAATCTTGCAGCATTGGTGTAATTCCTATAAGCATATAGTTTCATAAAGGTTGCCTGTTTCTATTGTGTTGCAATCTCAAGAATAATTTGTAAAACTATCATTTTTGAAACTAGTATCACCTTCTTTTTCTTTGTTTCATGTTTTTGTAATTTCTCATTTCTGCAAGAAACCCATGTTACACACACTTTTTAATTTTTCACTCTGCATCTCTTTTGAGCTACAGGAACTTGGGTTTTCCTGTGACAAGAATCAAGGGGAATGTCGTGCTAAATTTGCTTGCCATCTGGACTGTTTTGCTTGGGTCAAACGTGATAGTTATCTTCCTCAAGGAAGCCAAGGTCTGAAGGTGTAACTCGTAACCTCTTTTCTTTTCTTATTGCTTATGGTTGAGTATTCTTGTTTTGCCTGATTTTAACCTTTTGCTGAAGCCTGCATGTATCCTAGTAGGATCTTTCTTGTCTTCACAGTGTGACATTCACACTAGCTCTTAGCTTTTATTAATGTTTCCAGTTGATTATGTAATATAGATATTTAATGTTTTCTGTTGAAAGTGTCTTCTCTTCTTTCTGTGCCCCCTTAGCAGATTAGCTATGATTGAAACTTATGTGCATGTAAAAGATATTTATTGCACTGGATGGCGGTAGTTTCCTTTACAATCAGATTACAGATTTTTTATTTTTGCTTCTTGGAGTTCCCATGCGGTGTGTAGATCAAAACCACAATTTCAGATCCTAATTATTTTTGGGTGGATAATTTTAGAGTTCTTTTTCCTCATAGAAAAGCTTATCACTCTGTTGAGATTCGTCAGAATTTGATAGGTACCTGTTGCACATTCTTTTGAGAGAGAAAAAAAGATTTGAAAATATAGAGTTCCAAAGAAACTAGTATACCTCGCATGATCAACCTAAGAATATAAAGAAAGAAAGTGAATGATTATGGCTCTATTAAGGTAGTAAAAAAATGAGAAGTGAATGAGTACCCCTCATGTTTAAGAATTATGACCAGATAAGTTGGTTCAAGAGATTTTTCATTTGTCGTAAATGAAGTTATTCCACTTCTCAATTCTTTGGCTTCTTAATTCAGACCTATTTTGACAGAACTTTCTATCTGCAATTATATCGGACTCTTCACTGTGATACCTGACGTGACTATTGCCATATTCCTCTCCTATTCAGGCTGTTACGAAGGCCAAGTTGGGTTATGATCCTCTAGAAGTTAATCCTGAGGATATGGTTCGCTTTGCTAAGGAAAAACCACAGGTATGTGTTGTTTAAATTGGTATCTTAGTAAGTACACCATGAATTTCGAAGCTGATATTTTTCTCTAGAAGTGTTAGACATGATTGATAACTTTTTCTTTTGATCCAAAGGGAAGCCACTTGCATAGATCTGAACTCCAAGTTGACAATTTTATGATGAAAAAATTATGTTTATAGCTTTCTATTAGCTAAGATTTCACAATCATCATTTAATGTCATATGACTACGAGTGACCTTAGAGGATCCTAGACTTGTGTAGCTTTAGTTTGCAAGTCATTAAGAAGCTTGACCCTTGAAATCAGAATCGCGCACATT
Source organism: Capsicum annuum (assembly GCF_002878395.1). Classification (NCBI taxonomy): domain Eukaryota; kingdom Viridiplantae; phylum Streptophyta; class Magnoliopsida; order Solanales; family Solanaceae; genus Capsicum; species Capsicum annuum. Next base: position 3,637 of record NW_025891474.1, read on the forward strand.
AATTGGGATATCAGGAGTATTATATTTTCCCCTCTAACAACTGTGATTTGCTGAATTGTTCTTCATGGTGAGTACAAATGTTATTTTGGTTTCTAATTTTTGTGTATGAGTGCTACTCTGGTAAAGGAGAAACCCATAGAAAAAGTGGAATGCATTTGTCGTCTTTTCATTTATTCACCATAGGAAATACAGTCTCGATAACCTAACTCGTGTGTTTAAATGATTTTGCAGATGATGGCTTCGTATTCTGTTTCAGATGCTGTTTCAACTTACTACTTGTATATGACTTATGTTCATCCCTTCATTTTCTCCCTTGCAACCATAATACCCATGCCTCCAGATGAAGTCTTGCGCAAAGGAAGTGGAACGTTGTGTGAAATGCTTCTTATGGTCCAGGTAGGTGTCTGTGGAAGCTCCTTTTTTCGTTCTGG
>NW_025891475.1:0-1617 GCF_002878395.1 Capsicum annuum
GAGCCTGTTTCTATATTTGAAAGCCATGAGGACAATTGATCAAATAATGAATGCACCAAGGGATAAAGGATATCGATATTACCAAGACTCGGTAGCTGTCGTAACCAAGGGATTTGAGCGTGAAATTGTAAGAATCTTGTTTTTGTACACCACTGTCGATCTTTCAAACAACAAATTTGAAGGTAGCGTTCCAAGTATTCTGGGAGATCTTGTTACACTTTGCATGCTGAATTTATCTCATAATGAATTGCAAGGTCATATACCGCTATCACTTGGAAATTTATCGGTAGTCGAGTCATTGGACCTATCGGGTAACCATCTTATAGGAGAGATACCAACACAATTTGTTTCTCTTACATATCTTGAAGTCTTAAATCTCTCTCATAATCAGCTCAAAGGGTTCATTCCTCAAGGAAATCAATTTCATGCCTTTGAGAACAATTCATATGAAGGCAATGATGGATTATATGGATTCCCACTTTCAAAAGGCTGTGTCAATGATTGTATCTGGACTAGACGATCGAGCAAGCAATTCTGAATTTCTCAATGATTTTTGGAAAGCTGCTCTTATGGGTTATGGAAGTGGACTATGTATTGGATTATCCATAGTATATTTCATGATCTCAACTGGAAATCCGAAATGGCTTGCAAGAATCATTTTGGAACTGGAGCATAAAATTATTATGAGAAGGACAAAGATGCAGCGACGTCTATAAAATAATAGAAGAAGAAATAATTCCTTGTAGACAACTTAGTGATTGAGCAAGATTTGTTTTGAGAACTTCAGGTATCCAAATTAATATACACTACTTTTTGATTTCCAAGATTTTGAATTACTCCGTCAGACTTAACTTTCTTTGTGTAGGATTAAAGTCCAACTATAATTTTATTTTCATGTTAAATAATAATAATAAGATGTTTCTTTGTTGTAAATGAAAATCAAACAGTAAATAAACAAATTTGAATGTGCAAGTGCTTGAAGGACCATTTGGTAGAATGCTTATGGGAGACGCAACAATATATATCAGATATTGCAGCTTAGTTTCTTTTTAGTTTTATAAGTAAGCTTTTTCTTCTTCTTTCTATTAACGAGGGAAAATGTACTATTGTGAATTTGATGATAATATTTTTATTAAATGGTTTAAATGGATACTTTTTTTCTTTTTTTAGTTTGGTTTTAAATAAAAATTATAGGAAAGCAAATTTTAACCAAAAAACAGTTATATAGGCTGAGTGACTTTGTATGTAAAACATCTATAGTTGAGTGACTTGAGAAAATTGAAGGAAAGGTGTCTTGTAAGTCTTGAATGAAGGATTGGTGACATTGACCAACTTAAAGGGTCAAACATCATTTGGAAACTTGATTAAGTTAATTGTGGAGCTGATTAATATCTTCAAAATTTTCTAATCTTTTCTAAAATACAAATCAACCCAACCTACACCCCTCTTCAATCCAAATCAACCAGTCTCTCTCCTCTTTCTCTCTCGACAACTTTTCTCAACTCTCTCCCAACCAACAGTTCTGCAAAATTCTCCTTTCAATCTCCGGCGAAAAATAATCGGGCGAGTTTCCTTTCGACTTTCAACTGTCAATTGACGTGAAGACTTCTCTGGCAA
>NW_025891476.1:0-3392 GCF_002878395.1 Capsicum annuum
TCAAATAATTCACAGAATCCATCTGTACTTACCCAAATGGTCGATTTACGTTCAATAACATCTTCGATCATTCCTCAAGATTACGTCGGAAATGCTTCTACTTTCTTCTATGTATCAGCAGCGAATGAGGAACAGATGGAGTTACACAGATTGGTTAGTGAGATACAGAAAGAGAAAAAAGAAGTTCAAGCATGTTACAGGAGACGATCTCGCCCCACCGTAACAAAAACGTGTTGAGAAATTGTTTGGGATAACACAAGGACAAGAATTCGATCTATATTTAGTGACCAGTATACATAAAATGCCAATTCGTGACGTAGATTTTGGGTGGGGGAAGCCTACAAAGATGGTTATACCTACTTTTCCGGTGAAGTTTGGGTTCATTTTGACTGAATTTAAGTGGGGAGTGACTAGAAGCTTTGGTGAACATGGGAAAAACAAATGTGTCAACATTTGAAAATAAGAAAGAATTACTTGAATTTGCTTCTCCATGTTTATGTTGAAAAGTAAGGTGATCTTTGATAATCAGCCTTCTACTAATTGTTACCTCATAATAAATAAATGAACATTGGGCCTAACTCAACCTCGTGAGGGAAGTATTGCCCAAGACCAACCTCAAAAGCTAGCTCGTGAGGGGAGTATTGCCCAAGACCATATAAGGAGACCAAGAATCCTTCAAACCCACCGATGTGGGACTCCGCACGCCCTAGACTGGACATCTGGAGCGTGGATGATATAAGACGGCGGGCCCAACATCGGAAATAATGAACTGGGCGGGCCTGACTCTGATACCATGATAAAGAAATGAACCTTGAACCTAACTCAACCTCAAAAGCTAGCTCGTGAGGGGAGTATTGCCCAAGACCATATAAGGAGACCAATGACCCTTCAATCCCACCGATGTGGGACTCCGCACGCCCAGAGCTGGACATCTAGAGCGTGGATGATATAAGACGGCGGGCCCAACATCGGAAATAATGAACTGTGTGGGCCCGACTCTGATACCATGATAAAGAAATGAACCTTGGGCTTAACTCAACCTCAAAAGCTAGCTTGTGAGGGGAGGATTGCCCAAGACCATATAAGGAGACCAAGGACCCTTTAACCCATCGATGTGAAACGCCAACACCTCACCTTGTATTACTACAAGGTTTTCAGTTAATGACAACCAGGTTTTAATTTCTTTGGAACCGATATTCTTTCATGTTATGCTATATTATATGTTCTCTATAACAATATTTTGATGTAGCAATCATGAAATTATTGGAACAAATGACTCGAGAATTTTGACAATTACAAATTTAAAGTTCTATACATCCCCGACACTCAACACCATTATTGGTGCGAGTAGTAAGGAGTCTTAATTTCTAGTCAAACTGAATCTTTTCTGAAAGACTTGTATTAGTTAAGTTAATCCACCAGAACATGTATATAAACACAAATTTGTCCTCTTTGAAACTGTTAATTTTTGGCTTCCAAATCACCCTTAGTTTGACACTACTGACGATAAAAATACCCTTAATTTTGGAGTATAAACAGAGACAATAAGATGAAGAAAATACCTATACTGAAGAGAATAAGTATTTTCCTTCTAAAGAGAAAATTAACAAGAAATATAATAAGCTAGAAAGCTACAGGTTTTTTCTTTATTCCAAACTCTTGAACTATTATAACCAGACGGAATAGTCGATTAACTTGTCACTAATCATTCCTTTTTTATTATTTTGAAAAAATCTCTTGCTCCTGATTTTAGAAAATATCTCTTGTTGATTGTAGTTATCCTAGTCGGCACTTTTGTTTTCTACTAGTTTAACATGCGTGCCTCGTCTAATATTTAATTATTTAAAATTAAATAATTTTTATTTATTGTGAAATTTTTAGTGAAGTGTAAAAGGTTTAACTCACTTTTTAAAGATCTTTCACATTAATATAATAATGTAAATATAAATATATATATTTTAGTGTAAACACATATATGTTATCACCAGAAGGTTCAGGTGGTTGATCGATCATCACTTTTGCATTTGTCATGTAGTACCTTTTTCCCTTACTGCCAAAGAGCTAAGAGAGTTGCATCAATTTGAATCACATTTGTGGTACGATTATTTTTTTTTTCTATATTTAAAATTTTTTCTTGTTTTTAAAGTCAAATTTTACAAAATCATTGATTACATTCTTATTATGTAATTAAAATTTTTAAAAGTTTGATACTTGTTAATTTTTTCTTATTCTAACATTTTTATATTTATTTTTAAAATTTTCAAATCTTTTGAAAGTCAATTTTAGTTGATTTAGAATTATTAAACTAATAAAAAAAATATTAATTATCATTAATTCTGATGACTTTTAATAACGAAATATTTTACCATAAATATATTAATTAATTTTCACTCAAAAATATTTAAAAAAATAGTAAAAAGACGATTTTATCTAAAACAAAGATTTTAATGAAGTACAAAATGTTCAAACAATATTTCTAAGGCCTTTGACACTTTTAATATATTATATAGATATATAGATATAGATATAGATTATAGAATAGATTATAGAAATAGATATAAATTATAGATTGTGGATATAGATGATTATAAATATAGATTCAAGTAAGTTGAAAATTGAAGAAACTTGTTGGCATAAGAATTGAAGGTATGACAAATGCAAGGATGTAAGTTGAAATAACTGTGAACTTCAACCTTCTCAAAATATCTTTTTCTAATTAAAGACAAGTCTTGGTGCAATAATAAACCGTACCATAATTTAAACATTAATTTGTCAACAAGTGCTTTTCTCAATTTATCCAATAAGACAACTAAGAAATATATAGTGTTGTTTGAGATTATTCTATCCCATGTTTGGTGTGATGTATGAACTAATTTCGAAACTATTTTATCCCACCATTTATACTAAATTGGTGGAATTACTACCGATATGGAGAGTGGAATAAAATAGTTTTTGGTGGGATATCCATTGGGTGTAACACCGGACTCTCTAACTTCGTAATTGGATTTTCAATTCAAAACTGACGTATTACCTACCAGGAGAATAATATAAAGCCTGATCTTCCACAAGTACAAAGTTCAAGATTTTAACTACAATTCTTACCCTCTGGAAGCCACAGAGAAAACTAAGATTTGAAAGTGGAAAAAGCTCATTGACATAACCTCCACAAAAGTATAGGAAATAAAAAACCAATATGACACCTACATTTTATGTATTTCTCTGCTGCATATCATCCTAATATTGTTTTGTATGTTATCAGCCATTCAAGGATGCACCAATTGCACAGACGTATATTACAAGTCAAAGCAGTCTCGCACAATCAGTCTCAGTAAGTCACCTTCTGCGTTACTTCCTGGCCATTTGAAAACTCAAAACTGTCATAGTTAGTGGTT